>NC_057735.1:53036542-53060453 GCF_004010195.1 Chiloscyllium plagiosum
CAGGAGCTTTTCCTTGAATAAGCTCCACATTTCTAATGTGCCCATCCCCTGCAGTTTCCTTCCCCATCCTATGCTTCCTAAATCTTGCCTAATCGCATCGTAATTGCCTTTCCCCCAGCTGTAACTCTTGCCCAGTGGTATACACCTATCCCTTTCTATCACTAAAGTAAACATAACAGAATTGTGATCGCTATCACCAAAGTGCTCACCCACTTCCAAGTCTAACACCTGGCCGGGCTCATTACCTAGTACCAAGTCTAATGTGGCTTCATAGTCTCACAGCCTGTGTTAGATCTCCCCAGTGTACAGTAGATCACAGTCTCTCAGCCTGTGTTAGATCTCCCCAGTTTAGAGATCACAATCGCTCAGCCTGTCTTAGATCTCCAAAGTAAAAAGTAGATTTCAGCACTATCTACTTTAGACTCCCAATGTTCAGCAGACCACAATCCCAGACTGTGTTAGATCTCCTTAGTGTAGAGCAGATCACAGTCTCAGCCTGTGGTAGGTCTGCCCAGTGTACAAGTGGATTGCAGTCCCAGACCGTGGCAGACCTCCCCAATGTAGACTGAGTCAATATAGACATCTTGGACAATGAATGCAGTCAACCTGATCACTAATTGGCCTGGAAGGAGGGGTTGGGATTTGGGTAGGAATGAGGGGAGATGGAGGGACAAGTTCTACTTCCGTGCTGGTATGGGAAGGTGCCACAGACAATGAAGGGCCGGGGGGGTGGGGGGTGGAAAACCAGGCTGTTGCTGAAGGAATGACAAAGGCCTTAAGAAATGTGATGGGGCCAGCAATGACAGAGGCTCATGTACTGGATCCAGAGGCCGTTAGGCCAGAGGGGGAGAATGAGAGGAACATTCCGATAGCTCTGGGAGAAAGAGGAAGTGAACGAAAGGCAGCACACACAGTTAAGCTCCTTCTCAATCACGACAGGGCAGTCTTCATTTGAGGAGAAAGGAAAATTATCCGAATGGAGAATGGAATGGAGTCTTTACAGGAAGCAGAATGTGAGGAATGGTACTCCAGGGGCTCTGACAGATTGGCATGGATACACTATCCCCAGAAATGGAAACAAAGATGTCAAGGAGGAGAAAGAATGAGCCCGAGATGAAGGCAAAGAAGAGAGAAGGATGGAAGTTGGAGGCAAAGCTAGTGACATTTGCCATTTCTGAAAAAGTACTGGAAAATGAGAGCAGGGAGGATCTGTGATTAGGGGATGTTCTACATAGCACCCATTCCCCCTCTGCACTACCTCCAAAAGAACAGCAATGGTTAACCCCTGGCAGAAACACCTGCAGTTTGAGAGAGAGAATTTACTCAGATTAGGAATGTGCAGGTAGTGATGGAGAAGGTAAAAGGGAGGAGGGGGCAACTCCACAGTGACTGCCTTGGAAGCAATCCTTGATGTTTTATGGTGGGAGATGTCACAGGCAGTGTTGGAAAGGCAGTCTGTCAGTTCCCAGTCACAGCCCTTCAAGATCAAACTCCCAGCTCGCTGTGCCTCCCCTTGCCTCCCTGTCTTCCCATCAGACGGTTTCAAACATTGTTCAGTTTTATCCTGAAGCCTCCCTGAAGAGCCCAGTTGGTTCGATTCATGAACTGTTGGGGTACATTCAGGCTCAGGTTGTCATCGGGGGAGGCGGGGTGGAGCTAATGACAGTAGGGCCCACTCCTCCCTGGATCTGTCCCAAAAGAGCACAAAGCAACGCCCTTACCTTGTGGTTACCCCACAACCGGGCCAGGCCATTCGGATCCACAATTCGGAAAACTTTGGACTCATGGTCCTCCCATCGGATGAAAGCTTCATACCTGCTGTCTGAAAGCAACTGGTAAACGTAGTCCCAGAGGAGCCGGCAGTCTAAGGGGACAGCCAGAGAAATATTACTGACCTGTAACATTTAACCAATCAGCTTCCAGAATCTCACAGGGCATCACCACCTGACTGAGCTGGGGCAGAGTGGTTAGCATGCCCTGCTCAGAACTGGAACAGTATGTTCATACCCCAACTCAGACAGGATACCAAACTTAATCCCTAGGTCTGCTCCCCAGACAAGCATAGGGTCTCACGGACACCGTGGGGGGGGGGCACCCCAGTGGACGTCACAGACACAGGGGCACCCCACTGTCCTGCCTGCCGATCACATCTGAGAGGGATAATCTTCACCCTGTGGGATTTTGCTATGTGAAAAGCAACATGGAGGAGCAGGAAGAGACAGAACACAGAGGGAACATCGCCACTCTCTGCAGGAGGATAGTCTGATGGGACTCAGCTCCTTCTGTGTCACTGGCAGCAGAATAGCCGAAGATTTCACAGCAAAATCTGCAGAGAGATCCTCAAAGTGCCAGGGAACATTGTTTCTGCTGCCAGTATTTTGGGGAGGAATGAGGTGTGAACTCACTGCCCACCCTCCCAGCCCCACGTTTGGGGGCTGAATTCTCCGACTTTGGTTCGCGGTAGGATGGCAGGGTGAAAACCCCCACTCTGTTGCCAGGGTTGAATTCTGGTGGGTAAAGCTCAGGAGTACAATCCCCCCCTCCTCCCTCCCTCTTTCCCTTCAGCGACTGTCCTCAGCTGGTGAGAGAGCAGCTGTGTGGCATCCTACCTGCAATTCTGCCTATGGGTGTGGTCACAGGCTCCTCTGGGGCTGATATGGGCACCATCACATGGTTACGGTATAACAGCTCTTCCCGGGATAAGTTCAGAGGCCGCTCCTTGTGAGAGTTCCGGTTGGCCATCCTCGAGGTGATATCTGTGGGCTGTCGGCTGGAGACCATTGCCGGGTTCATCATGGAGTTGGAGATTAACTGGATAACTCGGGAGGTGTCCATAGCAGGTGAATGATTTCTCCTGGGAGCTGGCAGCATGTTGTCATTGCCCGATGGGCAGTGGTTCTCATCCACAGGTGAGATGGACAGTCTTTGCTCAATGTCTGGCGAGGAGCTGTGCGTATTCTCTGCCTGCGAGTTGGGGCTCGGGTTCCTCTCACATGCTGGAGCAAGGCTCTGCGGGATTTCCAGCTCTGCTTCTGGGGAAGAGTGTCGCTGGGCACCAGCTGGAGACCGGACCAATCTCTGGAGTGGTGCCAGTGAAGGCAGATTCCGATGGCTCGCCAGCTCCGAGGGCCGGGCATTTCTGTGCAGTAAGTCTGTGGCAGGAAAGAGATGGTCAACATTGGCATGGGGCAAGAGGCACACCTGGTTATAGCCCAAGAACCCCAACCCAGCTCTGCCAACAATCCCTGGAGAGCATCATAACCCACAAGAGGAGAGAGGCTAGGCGAGGGTTTGGAGATACTCAGGGAAAAGGGTAGGTGCGAGAATGAGGGAGGGGGATGATGAATGGCTAGGGCTCAAGGGAGGGACCTAGAGGAGATGAGGGAAGAGTGGGATTTATGATTGATGGGTATGGACAATATTAGCGTAAGGACAAGAGGGTTGGTGGGTAAGGAGGGGCTGGCGAGGTGCAGATGGGAGGTGAGTGAGGCGAGGGAGTGAGTGAGTGAGAGTGATGATATATAAACGTTAATAGAGCAATGTTCCCTTGCTTCAGTACGAAACAAGCCCAGGACTGAACAAAACTGCAGAGAGTTAATTGGGTGCCTAGTTTGACCTGATTCCCTAAGCTACAGTGATGGACTCAGCTCACTGGAATTTGACTAGATAAAAGTGAGGACTGCAGATGCTGGAAATCAGAGTCCAGACTGAGCTAGTGTTCAGAGATGCACAAAGCAATTTACACAAAGGAAGCAGCTCAAGACCACGAGGGCCTTTTCAAAAAGGTGTTGTCTGAAGTAGGAAGCAGAGACAGGGAGGTATGACAGCTTCACCTCAAAGGCAGTGAGTTTCAGTTTGTTTCCCCTCCAGATTGTGGCAGCACTTGAACTGGAACTGGGGAGATATTAGCATTATATAAAATGTATCTAACAAACTATTTAACTCGCTCACAGAACTCCAGTATTATACATTTATTCATTCATTCGTGGGATGTGGCCGTCACTGGCAGGCCTGTATTCATTCCCCATCTCTAAATGGCCTTGAAGGTGCTGGTTAATTGCCTTATGCCAGGAGTATGCCATTCAGTCCATCGAGCCTATTCTTCCATTCATCTGGATCATAACTGATCAGTTCCTCAATGCCACTTTCCCATAATATCTCTAAATCCTTTTCACATCATTAATTTCCAGAAACCTGTCAATGTCTATCTGGAAGTTACTCAATGATTGAGTTTCCACAACTTTAGGATAAAAAAATTGCATATTCCAAGGACTCCTCACCTTTTGAATGAAGAAAGTACTCTTCATCTTCATCTGAAATGGCCTATCCCTTATCCTCAGACTGCTCCCCCTAGTTTTCCCCCATTTGAACCACTGCAGCCCACCTGCTATAGGTAGATGTGCTTAGGACAGCAATTCCAGGATTTTGACCCAGCAACAGTGAAGGAATGGTGATATATTTCCAAATGTGGATGGTGAGTAGCTTGGAGGAAAATTTGAGGATGGTGGTGTTCCCATGCATCTGCTACTCTTGCCCTTCTTGATGGAAGTGGTCATCGATTTGTAAGGTGCTGTCAAAGGATCTTTGGTGAATCTCTGTAGTACATCTTGTGGATAGTATGGAGGGAGTTAATGCTTATGGGCAAAGTGCCAATCAAGTGAGCTGCTTCATCTTGGATGATATCACACTTCAGGAGAACTGTTGGAGTATTCCATCACATGCCTATGGTCAGGGTCAGGGATGTGACTGTAAGAGAGGTAAGCATCAGGGTTGAGAGAACAACAGAAAGCTGATGCAATATCCAGTAAGGTTCAACGATCTTGCAGGAGGGGTGGATAGGAGCAGGAGTGCAGGGGGAAGATGAGCAAACTGATCACAGCACCATCGTGCAGGGGCAACTCAAGCTAAGAGAGCTGAAAGAAGTCTAGTGGAAGGGAACAATAAAATTTGAGGTTCATTCCTGCAGAGTGCAGGCCCTGGAAGTTGTCCTACCTGTCTGATTAAAGACAGCTCCTCCACACTGGAGGGGAATAGGCAGGGTCCAAGTGGGGCACCAACACCATCGACAAGACCAGGAAAGAGGTTCTGTTGTGAGACTACTAGCAGTTTCAGGCTAAGTTAGAAAGTTGAACCATAGAGTAATAATCTCTGGATTACTACTAGAGGCACAAACAAACTAACATTGCATAAATAAGATCAGTAGTTTGGTATGGAGAAATGTGTTTTGATTAATAGGGAACTGGCACCAGTACTGGGGAAAGAGGAAGCTTTTCTCTGTCATACACTTACTCTTACCTTTACAAGTCACCTCATGCCAGAGTTTAATTTCTCTCTATAAATTCTACTCATTCAGCATTCCTTGTGGGAATGTGTCTAGTTTTTAATCGGAATCCTGTACTCTTTGAACCTTCCCCACTGTATGTCTTGTTCATTTTTCCCGAGTTAGTCTGAGTTAGCTTTAATTTTATCTGATTGAAACAAGCCCTTTCTCATGGGTCTGCATGGGACTTGAACCTTTCCTCCTGCTTTACAATGAGAACAATTTTACAGAGCATGTTGGCCCCTGGATGTTCTGCTACCCCTCCATTTTCCAAATCTCCCTGATCATTTCCTGGAATTAGATTCTCCCCCCACACCTTGGATTTAAATACATACCAAGCCAGAAAATCTGTCTTTAAAATTCCTATAGTGAATAATTATGCCTTTATTCCTGCTGTTCTCTCTCTCACCTACATATCCCTCCCTCCTTCCCATCATGTAATCTCAACATATAAACTCACCAGATTTCTTTTTTTTTGCCTCTTCTTTCTCATTCCTGCCTTCTTTGATCAGTCCTGTCTTTTTCCTTCCTCCATTTCGGATTACAAATGAGAGACATTCAGCTCCTGTGCTGATCTTTTTCTTTATTATACTTGCCCATTCCATCAGGAGAAATGGTGCCTCTATCACAACAGGCCTTCATCACAATCTCTTGCTCCTTTCTACTCTTTCATTAAACTGGAAGTAAACAGAAAGTAAAGTTCTCTCGACCCCGTTCCCATCAAACGCTCCCAGGACACGGACAGCATGGGGTGTCTACACTGCTTGGTTCAAACCTGCCTGTTTGCCATCTCACTCAATGCAATTCCTTATCTCTGTATCCCTGACATTTTACCTCAGGGACAGGGAGATCAGGAAGAGGGCAATCAGGAAGTTACATGAAGGGATCCAGAGCAATCTGACAAAATTGGCTCAGCCATTGGAAGCAGAGGACGATGTGCGATGGGAGTGTGACTGGGAATGGCACAGCAAGAAGTCACGCAGTCAGTCATCTCCCTGGCGACTCTCAAGCACCTCATCTCCCTCCCTCACATGTTTCCATAATCCAACAATATCTTTTCTCTGCACATAATCATTGCAATTGACCCTGCCTCCAGCTCTCACTCAGCAGCACCTTCCTGACACTAAGTACTCACAGAGAGAACGCTTATCCCTACGTTCATCTTTAATCAGTGCTCTCGGGTTCTCAATCCTGTCACTCCAATCTAATCTGACCAAACCCCTGGTGGTTTTGATTGCCTCTAAAACAAACAACACAATTGTTTCCTATTGGTGCCACAGGTCTTCCTACAAAGTCCCTTGCAGTTCGGGGTTTATATCAGTGACTGGGACTTGAATGTAGGAGGAACATTGAGGTTGTTTCAAGTGATACAAAGATTGACAGTGTGGCTAATAATGAAGGAGAAAGCGATCAGATGGACAGAACAGCAGCAACATGGAGTCCAGGCTGGAAGAGAGAGTGAGGAAATGCATTTGGGGGAAGGGTAACAAGGCAAGGAAATGGGGAATAAATAGGAGGGTACTGGGAGGTACAGGGGAACAAATGTGACTTTGGATTTCATGTTGACAAAGCCCTGAAGGTGGATGGGCAGCTGAATAGAGTGGTTAAGCAAGCAGCTGGGCTAATTGTCTTGATTAGTCAATACAGTGTATAAAAGGATGGGGAAGTTGTGCTAGATCACAGTTAGGGCACAGCTAGAAAAATGCACACTGTACTGGTGCCCACTCGAGAAGAAAAATGTGATTGCATTAAAGAGGTCTTTTACAAGGATGCTGGGGAAACTGGAGAATTTAGGAAAGATGGAAGATTGCATAAGCTCAGGCAGTTTACCTCAGATCAGAGAAGACTGAAGAGAGATTTAATTGAAGTGAAATAAATTATGAGAAATACAAACAGAGCAGATTGGAAGGATCTATCCTCGCCCAAAGGGCAAGAGGTAAAGGTTCAATGGGGTTCAAGGCTTTCAGCCAGATAGTAACAAGGATCTGGAACTCATTGAATTAGAGGCAGACACCCTCATCACTTTGAGGAAGTGCTTCTGGATTTATAGTTTTGTAAGTCAGGTGCTGATCCAAACCTATAAACCAGGACCCGAAAAATACAATTAGGTGGAATTGTTTGTTGTCAGATAGCATGGAGCTAAATAGCCTCCTCCCATACTCCACAGAGAATAAGGAATTTAAATCAACAAGAGTAGCCCAGGGCCGCTTAAAATCTAACAATAGGATCGTGGCCAATAACACAGAAATATGGAAGGCAAGTGCAGGAATAGGCCATTTAACCTCCAGTTCCGCTTTCTCTCCATACCCCTTGACCCCTTTAGCCACAAAGTCTAGTTCAGCTCCCTCTTGAATATATCTAACAAACCGACCCCAACAGCTTCCTGTGTTCACAAGTTCACAACTGAGTGAAGAAATTCGTCCTCATCTCAGTCCTGAATGGCTTACCCAAAGAACAAAGAAAATTACAGCACAGGAGCAGGCCCAAGCCTACACCGATCCAGATCCTCCATCTAAATGTCGCCTATTTTCTAAGGATCTGTATCCCTCTGCTCCCTGCCCATTCACAAATCTGTCTAGATACATCTGAAATCACACTATTGTTCTCACCCCTACCACCTCCACTGGCAACGCAATCCAGGCACTCACCACCCACTTTCCACACATATCTCCCTGAAACTTTTCCCCTCTCACCTTGAACCCATGACCCCCTAGTAATGGAGTCCCATTAGGAGTCCTAGGACACTATTCAAAAGGGCCACAACACACTGCAGTACACCAGAACTGCAAAAAGAAGAGGAACACCTATACAAGGTATTCGACAAAAACAGATATCCGCGCAACTTCATCAACAGATGTCTAAGAGAAAGACCACGGAACGAGGACATACCACAACCAAAAGGACTAGCCACACTACCATACATCAGGAGCATCTCAGAACTGACAGCCAGACTACTGCGACCCCTAGGACTCATAACGGCACACAAACCAACAGCCACGCTCAGACAACAACTCACCACAACGAAGGACCCGATACCCAACATGAGCAAAACCAATGGACAAATACAAACACATCGACCTGGACCCAATATACCAACCATTACAGCGGACAGCTGAAACTGACAACCGGAAGCGGCAGGGACAAACCACTATAAACATCGGAGGAAACATCAAAGAAGCAATTCGCAGGAGGCTCCCAAGCACTGATGATGTCGCCTAGCCAGGGGACGAAACGTTTGCAACAAAAACTTCCAGCTCGGCAAACAGAACCACAGCAATGAGCACCAAATCTTCGCACAAACTTAGACTGCCTAGCCTAGTTCTGGAACTCCCCAACATCAGGAACATTCTTTCCACATCTATCCTGTCCAGTCACTTTAGGATTTTCTGAGACCCCCTCCCCTCAGTCTTTAAATTCCAGTGAGTGCAAGCCCAATTGATACAGCCCAAGCCCCATCAGAAAATGGCGGACATGTTGAACTCTATACAGTACAGAAAGAATGTGGCATGTTAAACTGAGACAAGAACTCACCGAATTTGACTAAAACAAAGTTACAGTAAAGGGAGGAATAAATAGCAAGATTCTGTGATAAATCCCACAGTTGAAATGAAGTGGGGGGAAAACATTCTAGATGCGCTATTTTACCAAGGTCAAGAACCATTCCTATAGTCTGAGAGAAGAAAGGTTATCGTATAATTTTTATTATTTGGAACTTGGATTTAAAAGTGGAGGAAAATTGGATTTCAGTTTTCAGTTCTGTGAAAGTGACTTTTTTTGTTTAAAGAAAAGATCAGAAAGTCATTTGGGACAGTGAACCAAAGTCAGTCATTTCTTAAAGAAAAAAAAATGCATCTTAAGTTACCTGGGGAGTTAGTTCCTGAATATTTACAAAGTTGAGTTTTATGATCCACAGACACATGATCAAAGCCACTAGCCGGTTGTGTTCAGCAGAACAGACAACAAATCAGCATCAGTATGGGGAATCTAGTTTGCAGAACTCTTCAGGCTGTCAGAGTTGGAAAGGTGTCTCAGCAGTAAAAAGGACTTCTCCTTCAGAAAGAGTTTGTGAGTAAATCTGTATTTCAGAGTATTTGGGGTGGACAGAGAAAACTAACTTGGTGATTGTGCAGAAACTTAATTGAGCAAGAAGTTGTAAAATGAAAGTACTCTTCTGGAGCTGAATGTCTTCAAACGATATTGTTGGAAAACACTTCCTTTTTGGATGTTTACGTTAAGTTGTTATACACATGAATAGCATTTTATATAATTAATGTTCTTTAATTTAAAAATATATTGGCAACATCATATGACTATTTTCAGTGACAGACCATCATGTTAACCAGATTACAAAAATTAACTTTATAAATGATACAGAATCTGGGATCTGATCTGTCCAATGTTACCATCAGTTGGATCATGACAATTTTTAGAATCCCTACACAGTGTTGATACAGGCTATTCAGCCAATTCAGTCTGTACTGACCCACTGAATATTCCCATAATTCCATACTTACCATAGTTAACCCACCTAGCCTACACATCCCTGAACACCACAGGGCAACTTCACATGGCCAATCCACCTAACCCATCTTTGGACAATTGCTCGTCACTTCACCAATATCAGCAATGTGACAGACGGAAACCAGGATTGTCAGCCTCTGACACTGCCCATCAGAAAAGATGTTGTTATGTGACAGAGCAACTCGAAATGTTCAGCAAGCCAGAGAGAACCAGCATGGAGGAAAGCAGGTTGTGCCCGACAAATGCAACAGAATTTTTCAAAGGGCTGGCTTTGAGAATATCCATGGAATATTTATAAACGTTCAGATTTGTAGATGGTACTTGACAAAAATCCCTCCATAGAACATGTTAACGATGCAGTTTATAAATTAATGAACTGGTTAGGAAACTAGCTACACAGCAGAGTGCAGAGTAAAGCCGATAGTCAGCTGTTCTAACCAGTTAGTGGTGCACCTCAAGGACCTGTGCTGGGGTCTCAATTATTCACTGCCTTTCCTAACAACTTAAGTAGGATGGGAAGTCGGATTTATATATTCGGTGGTGAGACGTTGTAAAAGGGTGGAAAAGATAGTGTCAAATGACAAAGATATCACATGTATGAACACAACCATGGCAAACAGATTTTAATGCAGGCACACGTATGATCACTCACTGGGCTAAAACAGAACAGGGCACTTTTGAAATGATAGCTAGAAACAAGGGCACCTTCAAAAAAATACTTGGAGCTTCAGGTAAAATTAAAAAATATCACAAACAAACACTGAAACAAATCAAAAAAGGTTAGTGGTTGCTGGTCTTTATAGCTAGACAACAAGAATGCAAGGTATGCTTTATTAATTCAATATTCTGGGAGCAAGTCTAAGCCTCACAGGAAGACGTGCAGCACAGAATTATTGTAATCATAATTGGAACTCAAAGTTAAAATTACATAAAGAGTAATCACACACTGGGCTTCTACTAAAAATATCACTGAGACCTGTCAAATTCTAACAGGACTAGACAGAATAAATGCCGGCTGTCCCCAATGACATAGAATCTGGAACCAAGGGTCACTCTCTAACAGTAATAGGATAGACCACTAAGGACTGAGATGAGAAATTTCTTCACCCCACAGTGTGGTGAACCTGTGGAATTTTCTGCTACAGAAAGTGGTTGAGGCCAAATTATTCAATATTTTCAAGGTGTTACAGTTGATAGAGTTCTTAGGGCTAAAGGAATAAGCAGGAATAGAGAATACAGTTGAATAATTAACCGGGATCATACTGAATGACAGAGCAGGCTCAAGTGTAGAATGCCTCCTCCTGTTCATATATTCACTTCTTTGCAGTTGTTTCCTCATGTTTTTTATCCCTCCTCGCCTCTGCCTCACCGGCTCCCTGCATTAGTCACTCTCCCTCAAACACAATTGTCTCAGTTCATTCACATTCTCCCCAGGCTGGGCCAACGAACCATTCCCTCTCTCTCTCGCCTGCCCCACCGAGTGAGGGTTCCTGAGAATCTATCCTGGAGATAATAACTGAGCTCCTAGGCTGTAAATCCATTTCTTCCTGATTCCTGGTTTCCATGTGATTGTTGACAGCTCTCCTGTTGCTGGGAGAATAAAGTTAAGAGTGAGGCTAGGCCCTGTTTCAAAATGGTTGTCAGACTCCAGTCACCCAGCTAGGGCCAGCCATTCAGCCTGAACCTTGGAGTGACTGGAGGCAGCAAGCACTCACCTTCCAGGGGATTGTGCAGCATGATGTCAGCTGGGTTGTGTGTAGCACTGGCCGGCTGCAGGAACGGGGGGTACCAGACCGGGGACTCCCTCTGCTTCAGAATGTGGTGCAGTAGCTCGTAGAGGACATCTCCTGAGAAGGCAGCAAGAAAGCATCAAAAACAACCCGAATTTAATTTGCAGCCTTAAAATAGCAACATCACGAGAACATCATAAAATAAGACACAGAGCCATTTGATATTACAGCAGAGAAGAGGGAGAGGACACCATATGGTAAGTGATTTGGGAAACCAAGGAGGAGTTGGACGGGATTGGAGGGGAGAGAAGGTGAGGGACAGAGTCCAGCAACCCTTGACCACATCAAGCAAGTCCCAGCTGAATTCTGGATTTAGCCTAAGTAGGGAGTGGCCAATGAGATACTGAATGCACTGGTTTTCATGTGCCAAAACTTCCCAAATCCTGGAAAGGTCCCAGCAAGTTGGAAGTTTTCTCATGCGACACCAATATTCAAGGAGAGAGAGAGAGAGGGGGCAGGAAACTACAATCCACCTCTGTCAGAGGGAATTGAGTACAACAATCATGAGGTACAACTGTCAGAGGGAAACTACAATCCACCTCTGTCAGAGGGAAAACACTACAATCATGAGGTAATAACAGAACATCTCAAAAGTTATAACAACTTTCGAACATTATAGTGGAGTCAACATGTTTGGGATAAAGGGAAATCATGCTTGACTGATTTATTAAGAGTCCTTTCAGGACGTCAGCAGCAAGGAGAACATGAATGCGATGAATTTGGCTTTGGACAAAATGACTGCACCTTGAGAGCTCAGAATGTACAAGACAAATGTCAACACGAGTAGTCTTTGGCTCACAGCAAACTGACAATACAGCTAATTCTCCTATAACATGTGCTTATTAAGTGCAATTTGTCTGTAATGTGACTTGTGAATTGACAACTTTTTAAATTAAGCGAACTCTTGTTCACTGTTACACAATTCTCATCCTGGCGCTGGGTGTGAGTGTGCACAGAAGACTGGACTCAGCCTCAGTATCACATCATCAGTCAGTGTGTGCACTTTCTCATGAAGATCTTCGTGAAAGATATTGTGAAATGTTTGTGCTAGTTGACTTGGAAAGCATCGTTAAAATATATCTACAGCCAGCGGACAAGAAGCAGGGAGCAATATGTTAATTTAAAAACTTAAAAAAAAAGAGTTGAGATTGGAGTGACATTTCACTGGAATTGACTAATAGTAAAAGGACAGTGTTCAGGAGCGGTTTGAAACTTGGCTTTGTTGTTTGTGTTAGAAGTTTTTTTTGTCTTTATTTTAAAAATATATGTTTAGATGTTAAAGAATATCTGTGGACTCCTGTGGATCTGTTTCAGTGACTAATCACTATGGTAACCAACTGCAAAGTAGAGGGGCTTGGGCTTGGTCAGTCAGCTGCTCAGGATGGTCAGAGCCAGGGAATTCTGCGGGAGAGAAAGATAGGGGTCACACTTACTTCTGGTGCAAGTGTGGAGTTGCCCTGAGAGGGGTGATTAGGGTGTGCAGAAGACATTAAGGGTTATTCAGGTTCAGATGTTAGTGAGGATGAATATGAGTGGGGAAGATGTTGGAGGGAATAGTGGGTACAGCAGACATAGAGTGAGTGTGAGGTATCAATGAGAAGATGGTGGCACTTTCACTGGCAGAGTGGAGAAGGTCATTGATCTTCTTCCTACATTCTGTGCATTCCTTCAGATGGAAGAGATTGCACTGGCCTGGATGGTAACCCTGTTCCAGATTGGTGTGGTTCCAGTAGAATGGCGTCCTCTGTTGGCCTGGGAGAATAGGACATCCGCATCTGGATGGGTATATGAATAGGAAGGGTTTGGAGGGATATGGGCCAGGTTTTGGCAGGTGGGACTAGTTTGGGTTGGGATATCTGGCCGGCATGGACGGGTTGGACCGAAGGGTCTGTTTCCAAGCTGTACATCTCTATGACTATGACTCTATCTTGCCTCTGCCTCACCCCATCCCAATCAGCAGTATCTCCATGTCACTGCCCACAAAGGCAGGTACCAATTTTCCATTGTCTGCCACGTCCAGGGCCAACGTTAGGAACCATGCAGGGCACCTCCAGACTGACTGTCTGGGTGCACAGTATCATTTTAAAGATGATGCTGCACCATGGATGTTGGTCAATTTGGGATATCCAGGAAGTGGTGAGTTGTTTTGGAAATAGCACTTGGTATGATGGAGCTAGAATGAGAGAGAGGGACACTGCAGTGGGAGGGGTAATAAATCAGGCAGTGTTTGTAAAATAAGGCAATAGATGTTTCGGGCATGAGCCCTTCTTCAGGAGGCTCTGATCTCCAGCATCTGCAGTCCTCACCTTCTCCTCCAAGGCGATAAATGTCCCAAGCATCACAATGTTAAACCCTCTGAGAAATTTGACAATTTCTTTCGCTAAGTGTTAGTTTTAAGATTTCTTGATCTATCAAGGCAGATTCATTCTGGGACCTGTCTTGTGCAGTGTTACCATCGGACGACAGCCAGCAAGGATAGGTCCCAATCAAGAGTAATCAGTTGAAGGTTCTGATGAATTGCACAAAATGTTACCATACAACAAGTCAACATTCCCTGAGACTGTGGTATAGTTTGTGTTAGGCTAACTACTATTTTGGTTTCAATTTTTACTCGTATCTTTGGTGTTTCTCCTAACGCTGTTTTTCCAATAGGCCCCATTATTTCTGTTGCATGATTTTCTGTAACACATCGTTGCAAAGGAATGCAACTGCGGCATTATAGGAGAACTACTAGGAGGTACAAAGGGAGCATTTTCAGGTTGGCAAGAAGTGCATAGGGATCATGGTGCTCACTGACCATTCCAAACTACGCACACAGGTTCCAGGGGGACATGGCCTGGGGTACGGAAAAAGGATTGGGATGAGCGGACACATCAGGATCCAGGTGAGGACTTAAGGGCAATGGCTGAATGGGGGGGGGGGGGGGGAGGAGGACATGGAGGTGGAGACATCCAGGAGGTGGAGGGCGGAAGGGAGAGAGAGGAGGAGACAGCCTCTCAGGTAACACCCCCAGCTTCTGGGCCCTCTTCCTTCTCACTCCCCCTCCCATCCCCTCTCCCCATCAGTGAAACTCAGCTCAGAATTGTGGGTGCTTCCTTGCTGTTGTGTAGTAATGCATTTGGGTACACTGTCACATGCGAGGTCAAAGTGACGATGTCAATGCTTGGAACTGTGCATTCCCCGATGAGCACACGTTGCCAATATCAGCAACACTGCCTTACAGTTTATTTCAGTGACTTGGAGGAAGAGAATAAGGATATAGTTACTAAAGTTGCTAAGGACACACAGATTGAAACTAGTTGCTGAGAGAACATAAGGAGTTTGTAACGGGATATAGACAGATTAGAAGAATGGGCAAAATACATGGCTGCTGAAAGGATGGTTTCCCTTGTGGGAGAGATGAGAATGAGGGGTACACTTTCAAAAGTAGGGATCTCTAATTTCAGATGGAGATGTGGGCAGATATTTCACATGAGGCTCTGCACCCAAACAAACATCCGCCCTCCCACTCTCTCCACCTCAGGCTCCCAGATAAAGGTTAGTCCCTATCCCTCACCACTGTCTCTACTAGGCCCCTTCCACAACACAATGGGCTTTTCAATTTCCCCAAACTCTGTTCCCCAAACGTGTTACCTGAGTGCGGGCACCGATATCGAAAATCCTCTTTAGTCAGCAGGCACAGAGCCTTCCCGTTCATCTCAAACATCTCACTCTCCATTGGCCGCAGAGAATATTCCTGCTCTGCCCATTTCAGCCACTGAGCCACGTCCAACCGACTCCAGAACATAGGCTGCAGGCCTGGTCAAAACACAGACAGCCTTCAGAGCCACAATCTCAACACCTCATAAGCTACCTTCAGAAAGAGGCAGCATCCTATAACCCACCTTCAGCCACTCCCAGAATCCCAACATCCCATAACTCACCTTCAGAAAGAGACTGCACCCTGACTACCCATCTACAGAAACATGCCATGACCCTGACATCCCATAATCCATCAAACTCTTCACCATTTCACACACACAGACCCGCGATGGACAGACAGAGGGTAGGGGAACATGATGCTGAGGGTCAGAGAGGACATGGTGATGACAGCTGAGACCTAAAGTAGTGCTGCCCAGGGTCAGAATACTGGCAATGAGTCAAATGGCTGCTGCCCCCATGGGTCAAAGTGGTGGCACCCCAACTGTCACGACGGGACTGGGGATGCACGGGTCAGAGAGGGCAGGGACGAATGTCAGTCAGAGGTAGGTGGGGGGGGGGGAAGAGAAGGGGCGCGAATTGGGGGCAGGGTCAGGAGAGAATACAGGTTCAGCAGTGCAAGGCTGGTGGCAGTGAGGGTCGGGGGGACAAGAGTGAGAGGATGTGCTGTTCAGGTTGGAGCGAGGGATTGAGAAGGCAGAGAGTAGTGAGAGAGGACAAGAGCCAGCATCTTGCTTGTAATATCTCCAGTCTAAGCCTGGAACATGCAAGCTTCATGCACTGGCATGGTCCTGTCTCTGGGGCCAGGGGTGGGGGAGTGCAGAAGCGGGAGGGTAACTGATGGACTGTAATGTCAGGCTGTACGAGGTGATTTTGTGATCTTTTGAAGATGAAAGGAAGGATTATCTCTCAACACCACTCTCCAGGTCAGGATCGACCAAGAGATTACTGTCTCCAAAGCAAAGGTTACTTACGGAGGTGATTGGGTAGGGCATAGGTTCCATCCTCCATGCGTCTGCCCTGAGACACACTCCCGTGAACGGTGCTGCTGAACGCTGGCACTGGGCTGACTGGGGGGGTGTAGGCGTTTCTCTCCTGCTGTAAGGAAACAGACACAACCCGACACCATCAATCAACTGGGGGCCTTTGCCCCTCATTCTCTGCCTGACAACATCAACTGTGCCCACCTACCCCTCCCTCTCTGCCTTTTGCCAGATTGGTCACACCAACCCATTACACAACTCCAATTCCAAATCCCATCACCATCAGAACATCAACTCCAGTCAATACATCAACCACCCTACACACTTACCCACTGCTCACCAGCTCCTCTTCCGCCATCCCCACTCACGCAAAACAATGAAACAAGTTCCAACAGTCCCCAGACTACCAGGACAAAACAGGTTAAGAATAGATTAATCACCCTGCAGAAGGGCCCAACAGCCATGCCATCACACACAACATGCACACGGAGTTATACATTTCCCAAATATTCATGTGAAAAGCAGTACTTGTGCAGACAGGTCTGTCCCTGTATAACACTGGGGTACAGTACCGGCGGGGACAGGTCTGTCACTATATCACACTGAGGTACAGTACCGGTGGGGACAGGTCTGTCTCTGTATAACACTGGGGTACAGTACTGGTGGGGACAGGTCTGTCACTGTATAACACTGGGGTACAGTACCGGTGGGGACAGGTCTGTCACTGTATAACACTGGGGTACAGTACCGGTGGGGACAGGTCTGTCACTGTATAACACTGGGGTACAGTACCGGTGGGGACAAGTCTGTCAGTGTATCACACTGGGGTACAGTACCGGTGGGGACAGGTCTGTCCCTGTATAACACTGGGGTACAGTACCAGGGGGGGGGGACAGGTCTGTCCCTGTATCACACTGGGGTACAGTACCGGTGGGGACAGGTCTGTCACTGTATAACACTGGGGTACAGTACCGATGGGGACAGGTCTGTCCCTGTATAACACTGGGGTGCAGTACTGGTGGGGACCGGTCTGTCCCTGTATAACACTGGGGTACAGTACCGGCGGGGACAGGTCTGTCACTGTATAACACTGGGGCACAGTACCGGCGGGGACAGGTCTGTCACTGTGTAACACTGGGGCACAGTACCGGTGGGGACAGGTCTGTCACTGTGTAACACTGGGGTACAGTACCCGCGGGGACAGGTCTGTCACTGTGTAACACTGGGGTACAGGTCGGTCTCTGTATTACACTGGGGTACAGCAGCGACGGGGACAGGTCGGTCTCTGTATAACACTGGGGTACAGGTCTGTCACTGCATAACATTGTGGTACAGTACCGTTGAGGACAGGTCGTCACTGTATAACACTGTGGTACACTACTGGTGGGGACAGGTCTGTCCTCCCAACACCCCAAGAAAATTTCCCTTGTTTGAACTGTAAGCTAAACCGAGATGGAGCAACCAATGTTGAGTGTCCAGGAAACAGAGCAGCTGTCGGTGGCAGATTTTGCATGGTGGAGCTGAGTTTTGACTAGGGTGTCACATGCGTTTGCATTTGTGTTTGCATTGAGCTGAGCGCTGGGCTGACAGATGCTGGGTGTATAGAGGCGCTGTCTTTTACAGGGTCTGAACCATGAACTGCTCCCACCAACCCATACTCACAGAGCTTCATCAACCCACACTTCACGGCAAACCCACTGTCACCTGTCTGCCCTCGCCATCCATGTGATACATGTATATATTAAGCAGCTTAAATGACAATCCAAAATGATCATTCATTACTGATTTACAGTAAATATAGATTGACCACATCCTGTATTATGGGGGTGACTGGGCAAGTTGGTGGCTGAAGATTGATGTCTCCCTCGCCTCAATCTACCGGCCAAAAACACAAAGGTGAAACAAGAACTCAGTCCAGAGCAGCTTTACTATCTCACACTGTGCCAGTTCACTCCTCATTGCCTTTGTGCCATTTCTCCAGTACTCTCAACAACTGTCCCCAGTGCTGCCTATTCCGCACAAGTAGTGCATCATCATTTACCCTCCAGTCAGGAGTCCTGATTAACTAGACCTCCCAAATTCCCACAGCACTTTTCCCTTGATCTATCTCTCCAATGTAATTCTGAAGTTGACAGTTTCAGATTCAACCATTAACCCTAGGAGAAAGGGAGGACTGCAGATGCTGGAGATCAGAGCTGAAAATGCATTGCTGGAAAAACACAGCAGGTCAGGCAGCATCAAAGGAGCAGGAGAATCAACGTTTTGGGCATGAGCCCTTCTTCAGTCAATAAAAAAAATTCCTGAAGAAGGGCTCATGCCCGAAACGTCGATTCTCCTGCTCCTTGGATGCTGCGTGACCTGCTGCGTTTTTCCAGCAACACATTTTCAACCATTAACCCACTAACTGTAACCCTCATTTCCCTGCTGATCAAGATTCTCAGAAATCTGTGTCCACAGCTCTGTGTAGCAGGAAGTCCCAAAGACACAATCCTTAAAACAAATTTCTTATCTCAGTCTTAAATTGCCACCCTTTATTCTGAGGATGGTGCCTCTGGTCCTGGAGTCCAGCGAGGGGAAGCAACCTCTCGAGTTGGTGTCAGTTAGTTAGGTGAGCCCACATAGCGGATCCGAAAACCAGCTTAAAACAAGAAAAATACTGCAGATGTAGGGCATCACAGGTCAAAACAGAAAATGTTGGAAATACTCACCAGGTCAGGCAGCTTCTGTAGAGAAGTGTGTGTGTGTGTGTGGGGGGGGGGGGGGGGGGGAAGGAAGTTATTTTCTAAGTCAGTGAGTATTCCCAGCATTGTCAGTTCACTGGTGTGAAGAATATAAACATGAAGGGAATTGGGGAAGAATTGGTTATTTATTACATATAAATAATATTGGGAGTGTTGAAAATGATTAAAGAGCCAAGACAGATTCAAAAACAGTCGATTCACAGTAGACAAGAATAATGAGTTATGTCCAAATGTGCTTTGGTTCACATTTTAAATATCACAACCTCTAAACAGATCCAGGGAATAACTTACAGGAGATGAAGGCTGGTCACTTCTTTCACTTTTCCATTCTACATCTCCTGCGATAAACTATTTATAACCCCTTCTTTGCAAGGACGAACTTTTATGGAGTCATAGAGATGTACAGCAGGGAAACAGATCCTTCGGTCCAACCTGTCCAGATATCCCAACCCAATCTAGTCCCACCTGCCAGCACCCGGCCCATATCCCTCCAAACCCTTCCTATTCATATACCCATCCAAATGGGACAATTGTAGCAATTGTACCAGCCTCCACCACTTCCTCTGGCAGTTCATTCAGTGTGTCACCAATAATCACTGCTGGCCTTCTCTCCAAACCCATCACATCGCACTCGCTGAGACCAATTTGTACTGGACACAGTTTACATTTCAATGGCACCCTTTCCGGTTCAATATCAAAAACGTTAAGTAATCTGCAGTGATGAGAGGTGAGCCCAGCGGGACCCTATAAATTTCCAACCACTTGGAATAACTATCTCATCTCCTATTGTCCGTATCAATCCACCCCTCTCCCCCACCAACTAATGTCACAAAGTGGTTTAATCGCTCCATTATCATAGAATGGCCCAAACTCTATGTCTACAACATATCTTCACGTGTAAACAAAGATTTGTCAAGCACAATCATCTTGTTGAATTCATTTGTGGACCTGGGATTGTGAGCTAAATGTGGGTTTTTTCCCCATTGGTTCAGCCTATATTGACCTCTTGCGCCAAGTCACACTGGCATTAGTGAAGGCAAATGGAATGTTGGTTTTTATTTCAAAGGGAATGGAGCATAACAGTAGGAATGTTTTACTAAACCTATACAAGGCACGAGTCAGATCACAGCTGGAATAGGGTGAACAGTTTTGGGCACCTTATCTAAGGAAGGATATACTGGTTTTGGAGGTTCACGGGGTTAATCCCAGGTATGGAGACGATGTTGAGTACTTTCAAATGTAGAGGGTTTCAAATGTAGAGGGATGAGAGGTGACCTTTTTGAAACACCGAAGATCCTTAGTGGCCTGGTCAGGGTAGATGCAGAAAGGTTGTTGTTTCTTGAGGAACAGTCTCGGACCACAGGGCTCAACCTTAGAATAAAGGGTCACCCACTGAAGGCAGGAGGAATTCCTCCACGGAGTATCGTGAATGGATGGCATTCTGGATCGCAGAGCGATGTCGAAGCTGGGTCATTACGTACGTACAGGGATTTTAATCAATAATGGAGATCAAAGATCATAGTGGACCGACAGGAAAGTGGAGTTGAGGATGATCAGACCAGCCATCGAGTTGAGGAGCAGGTTGGCACACACTGCCTGACCTCCGGGCTGGCCTGGAAACAAATAACCAGATGCAGCGAAACCCTCCCTCAGCACAACAACAGCATTGGCTGCTCGGTTCAGAAGCTCCGTGTGCAGCAGAGGCCCGGATCTGGGTCTGGGGAAGCCCCCATCTCTCTCTCTCACACACACTCTTAAAAAGTGCCTGAGTAACAGCACAAGTAAACAAAGAGTTGAGAGAGCTTGTCCTTCCACCCTCTCCCCCGGTTGAGACTTTGCCGGAGGCCTGTCAGAGACCGGGGACGTGCTTCAGAATTAGATCAGCGAGCTCTCGCGGAAGTGGAGGGGAGTGGGGGTGCAGCTCTGCCGCCGCGGCCAGCAAGTTCCTGTATTCCCGAGCTCCGCACAACCGGGCTCCCGGCTCTCCATTGTTACAGTCACACTCGGGGAGCGACGCCGAGGAATCTCCCGACAATTTGCAGCGGGGTCAGCGCAGCCCGGGGGGTGGGGGCTTGGGGGGGAAAGAGAGAGAGAGGGACTCTCACCACCGCTCCGGGGGCCCTGAAACTCACACCCAGGTGGGGGAATTTCACAACACACCGCGGTGGAACTGGCAAAAAAAAACTTAAGTGAAAATCTGCAACAACAAGAAAAAAAATGAGGAGGCGAGGCTCCCACACTTTGCAGGTTGCAAGAGGGAAGTGGATTAAAAGTCTGGGCGCACTTCAACTTCTCCCTGCGCAGCATTAAACTTTCTGCTTACCTTGATGTGTCTCTGAGTGAGAGCTTCAGACATGTCTGACAAGGTCCGCAGATTCACCTCTCCCTGCTCTCCACCCTCTCTCCCTCTCTCTATCCTTGTGTCTCTCTCCCTCCTCCCCCTTTCCCAGGGAAAGGGAGGCGGCAGAGCCTGGGAGCTGGGCGAGGCTCTGGGCAGGATGGGTCAGTATCGAGCCGGGGGGAAGGCTGTTCCGAGCGGCTGCCGGCTGCCGGGCTCCTCCGCCTGTGAATCACATCCCGAACCGAGACTCCTCCTTCCGGGAAGGGAAAGCGAAACGCTCCTCGATCTCATGGTTGGTCACAAATCTCCAGGCGACCTTTGACGTGGGTTCCCAGCAGCGACAAGCCGAGGAAAGAAGGGCCGGGTGGTACAGGGGGGGGGGGGGGAAGACAGGCTCTTAAAGGGGAACTGCAACCCGGAAAGGCGGCTGCAGCATCCAGGGACACTGCACCGCTTTAACACAGGCCGGCAGGACATCCAGAGGAAGCTGGCTCCTCAGCACCTACACACAGGAAGGCCTTCCCTTCACTCTCACAAAGGGGCAAACAAACACAACAATCTCGCCTCGTATCCGCCACGGCACAACCAGCTTTTACACGGCAGCTCACAAACCCGGAGGAACAGGGAATAGAGACGCAGTTTGCGAAATGAGGGACAGACCCTTTCAGCAACACCCTCCCTCCCAAAGACACCCCGTAGGTCGATCCGTAAACCCCTTCCTAGTACTCCAGTTAATTACCCTAAATCACTTCCTGATATTGCAGTAAATTACCCTAAACCCCATTCATGGTATTCTAGTTAATTATCCTAAACTCCTGAACCCCCTTCCTGGTACCCCATTTAATTGTCCTAAACCCAGTTCCTGTTACTCCAGTTAATGGCCCTAAACCCCTTCCTGTTATTCCAGTTAATTCCCTAATCCACTTCCTGGTTTTCCAATTAATTACCCTAAACCGCCTTCCTGGTACTCTAGTTAATTATCCTAAACCCCCTTCTTGCTATAGTTAATTACCCTAAAACCCCTTCCTGGTACTCCGGTTAATTCCCCTAAACCCCCTTCCTGGTACTCCCATTAATTCCCCTAAAAAACCCACTTCCTGGTACTCCAGATAATTCCCCTAAAACCCCTCCTTGTACTCCCGTTAATTCCCCTAAACCCCCTTCCTGGTACTCTAGTTAATTCCCCTAAACCCCCTTCCTGGTACTCCTGCTAATTTTCCTAAACCCCCTTCCTGGTACTCCAGTTAAATACTCTAAACCCACTTCCTGGTACTCCAGATAATTCCCCTAAAACCCCTCCTTGTACTCCCGTTAATTCCCCTAAACCCCCTTCCTGGTACTCCAGTTAATTACCCTGAACACCATTCCTGGTGCTCCAGTTAATTACCTTAGACCCCCTTTCTGGTACTTCAGTTAATTACCCGAATCCCCGTTCCTGGTACTCCCGTTAATCACCCTGAACCCCTTCCTGCATTTCCTGTTAAATGCCCATACCCCCTTCCTGCTATTTCAGTTAATTACTCGAAACACCCTTCCTTGTACTCCAGGTAATTACCCTAAACCCCCTTCCTGGTATTCCAGTTAATTTCCCTAAACCCCCTTCCTGGTTCTCCAAGTAATTCCCCAAACCCCTCCCTGGTACTCCAGTTAATTATCCTAAACCCCCTTCCTGGTACTCCAGTTAATTTCCCAAAGCCCACCTCCTGGTACACCAGTTACTTAACCTAAAACCCTTCCTGGTACTCCAGTTAATTACCCGAATCCCCTTCCTGCTTTTCCAGTTAAATGCCCGTACCCCCTTTCTGCTATTTCAGTTAATTCCCCAAAACCCACTTCCTGGTACTCCAGTTAATTACCCTAAACCCCACTTCCCGGTACTCCAGGTAATTACCCTGAATCCCACTTCCTGGTACTCCAGTTTATTACCCTAGATCCCGTTCCTGGTATTCCCATTAATTAATGTAAACCCCTTCTTGGTATTCCAGTTAATTGCCCAAAATCCCTTCCTGGTGTTTCAGTTAATTACCCTGTACCTCCTTCCTGGTACTCCAGTTAAATACTGTAAACCCCCTTCCTGATACTCCAGTTAATTGCCCTAAACCCCCTTACTGGTACCCCCATTAATTATCCTGAACCCCCTTCCTGGTTCTCCAGTTAATTACCCCAAACCCCATTCCAGGTTCTCCAGTTAATTACCCTAAACCCCCTTCCTAGTACTCCAGGTAATTCCCTAGACCCCCTTCCTGGTATTCCAGATAATTCCCTAGACCCTCTTCCTGGTACTCCAGTTAATTACCCTAAACCCCCCTCCTGGTTTTTCAAGTTAATTACACTGAACCCCCTTCCTAGTATTCCAGGTAATTCCCTAAACCCTTTCCTGGTACTCCAGGTAATTACCCTGAACCCCATTCCTGTTACTCCAGTTAATTACCCTAAACCCCCTTCCTGGTACTCTAGTTAATTACCCTGAACCCCCTTCCTAGTACTCCAGGTAATTCCCTCGACCCCCTTCCTGT
>NC_057735.1:53060953-53066248 GCF_004010195.1 Chiloscyllium plagiosum
TCTGGGGTTCCAGAGTCTCTCAACTCTCTCAGGGAAAGAAAATATCCCCCACATCTGTCATGGTGGGATTCATTCCCATTAATTAGCCTGTGCCTGTAGATTGTTAGTCCAACAACATTATCACTATTTGTCTCCCAGCATTCACTTCAAATTTTCCTCACTGTCACAAAGTTTGGGTTAGTACCCTTGCGATGTCCTCCATAGCCTGTTGTGGGAGGTGAGGGATGCAATCTCAGGGACCCTGACCCAAAGTTTTAATTCCTCTGTGGCCACCAGAGGACTGGAGGATTGCTAATATGGTTCCACTTTACAAGAAGGGTAGTAGAGATAGACCAAGGAACTATAGAACAGTGAATCTAACATCAGTGGTCAGGAAAGTATTGGAGAAAATGAGTCTTCATTTATCAAAGTGAGGTTTTATCAGGAATAGTCAGCATGAGTTTGTCAGAGAGAGATCATAGAATTCCTACAGTGTGGAGACAGGCCATTTGGCCCAACAAGTCCACACCGACCCTCCGAAAACTATCTGATTTCTCCTGACTAATGCACCTAGCCTGCGCATGCCTGAACACTAGGCATGTGAACACTGCGGGCAATTTCCCATGGCCAAACCACCTGACCTGCACATCTTTGGACTGTGGGAGGAAACCAGAGCACCCGGAGGAAATCCACACAGACACGGGGAGAATGTGCAAACTCCACACAGACAGTCGCCCGAGACGGGTATCAAACCCAGGTCTCTGGTGCTATGAGGCAACAGTGCTAACTATGACAAGGTGGTGATTAGGGGTGTAGATGAGGTTAATGCAGTTGATGTAATTTATACAAATTTCAGTAAGACCTTTGACGAGGTCTCACATGGAAAACTCCGAACGAAAGTAAAAGCTTGTAGGATCCCGGGTAACTGAGCAAGCTGGATCAACATTAGTTTAGTGACAGGAGATGGTGGTTAGTGTGACTGGAGCCCAGGGTTCAGCTTGTTTCTGATATTCATAAATGACATGGATGAGAGTGTGGCAGGATGATAAAGAAGTTTGTAGATTACAGAAAGTTTGGCCGGCTGTTTGTCAGTGAGGAGGAAAGTGTTCGGTACAGAAGGGTGTAAATGATTGGTCAGATGGATAGATCAGTGTCAGATAGAATTAAATACTGGTAAGTGTGAGATGATGCAGTTTAGAAGCAGTAATAAGACTCAGTGAATGACAAAACACTATGAAGCTCAGTGGGACAGAGAGATTTTTGTCCTGAAGGTAGCAGGGCAAGTTAAATAGAGTTAAATATCAGTCAAGAAATAGATTATTAGAGCAGGGTGGTCATGTTACAGCTGTAAAGGACTTTGGTTAGGTCACAGCTGGAATACTGTGTGCAGTTCTGGTCACCACACAATAGGAAGGATTTGATTGCACGAGAGAGGATGCAAAGATTCACCAGGGTGTTGCTTGCGATGAAACACTTTTAGCTACGAAGCTATGAAATTAGGAGGGCAAAGATGGACCATGAAATACCGTTAGCAGATGAGATTAAGCAAAACCCTAGGGCAAAGAAGTTATCACAGCTGTGCTGAAGGAGGGCACTATGGAGGACTCGAGCAGTGAGGCAATATGGGCAGAGCTCAGAAATAGGAAGGGTGCGGTAACAATGTTGGGATTGAACTACAGGCCTCCCAAACAGCGAGCGTGAGATGGAGGTACAAATATGGAAACAGAACATGAAAAGATGTAGGGGCAACAGGGTAGTGGTGACAGGAGATTTTAATTTTCCCAACATTGACTGGGATTCACTTAGTGTTAGAGGTTCTATAAGGTTCCGTTCAACTGTAAATTTGTGTTTGATTTTGATAGTGTCCCAGCTTGTGCTGTTTCAATATTCCGACTTTCTGTTTAAAAAAGGAGCTTTCTGCTGTTTCTAACCCTGTGCTGTACCTGTCCTGGGAGAGTTTGATGGGGACAGTATCAAGGGAGCTTCACTTTCCATTTGAAATTGTAGAAAGAAATTTGTTTCCAGTTTAGAACAAAGAAAAGAATAAAGAAAATTACAGAACAGGGACAGCTTGCACCGATCCAGATCCTCTATCTAAACCAGCCGCCTATTTCCTAAGGATCTGTATCTCTCTGCTCCCCGCCCATTCACTTATCTGTCTAGATACATCTTAAATGGTGTTATCGTTCCCGCCTCTACCACCTCCGCTGCCAATGCATTCTGGGCCTGCACCGCCCTCTGCATAGAGGATTCTCCACATATCTCCCTTAAACCTTTCCCCTTCACTTTGAGCTCATGACCCTCTAGTAATTGAGTCCCCTACCCTGGGAAAAAGCTTCTTGCTATCCACTCTGTCTATACCTCTCATGATTTTGTGGACTTCAGTCAGAACCAAGCAGAAGCTTACTAAATAAAAATCGTGTTGTCTAGGTCAATGGTGCAGTCCAGTTCCCGCAGTGCCCACCAATCTCCAAGTCTTGATCGTGCCAGTGCTGCCTCTCCAGGGTCACCCGAGCGCAGACGAAACCATGAAAGAGGAGCATAGTCAGGAACAGTGACTCCCTTCACTGCCCACTGCCTGGATCTGTTAGTAGCCATCTTGGCCAGGCCCAGGAGCAAAGACATGCCAAGGCCCTTAGGCCTGTCTGTTCCTCCCTGCACTGAGTGCCTGTAAACAGGAGGGTGGGGCTGAAGTGCAGCCAAAGTTTTAGCAGCAGTCCTTCAAAAAACTAAAGAAGAAGTTGCAAACAGAAACATTCAACATATATATAAAACACCGTATCCTCCAGGCTGTAGAACCTACAAATAGCTTGGCATCCAGTGAATTTACTCAATTCATGATAGCACAGGATTGCTGGGTGCAGCACTCTCCATCCTAGATGTCCGATGGAAACGTGCAGTGAGGATCTACGCCAGCGCAGGGCAAAACATCACGCCAATGCATGCCCAAGCAGCAGGTGAAGGCATAGCAATGGAAAGTGTGCAGCATCAGCCCATACAGGTAACACCTCCAAAAGTTAATCATTCAGAAGGGCACCGGGTGGATTTCCTGGAGACGGATCAGATTGTGAGGCACCACATCATGGGGGATGGTTCGTGGCACAGAGCTGACATTGAGTTCCAGACGGACAGGAGTCCGTTCATCTGGGAGCCCACCGCATCTCTGAGCAACTTCGATCTCACATGAGGAGGTGTAGTGGACAGCGAAGAAGGTTACCTCAGATTATCAAAGGATCTTGATCAGATGGGCCAATGGGCTGAGAAGTGGTAGATGGAGTTTAATTCAGATAAATGCGAGGGGCTGCATTGTGGGAAAGCAAATCTTAGCAGGACTTATACACTTAATGGTAAGGTCCTAGGGAATGTTGCTGAACAAAGAGACCATGGAGTGCAGGCTCATAGTCCCTTGAAAGTGGAGTCGCAGGTAGATAGGATAGTGAAGAAGGCATTTGGTATGCTTTCCTTTATTGGTCAGAGTATTGAGTACAGGAGTTGGGAGGTCATCGGAGGCTGAGGGGTGAGGCATTTGGATGGGTATATGAATAGGATGGGTTTGGAGGGATATGGGCCAGGTGCTGGCAGGTGGGACTAGATTGGGTTGGGATACCTGGTCGGCGTGGACGGGTTGGACTGAAGGGTCTGTTTCCGTGCTGTACATCTCTATGTCTCTAAGTGCCAGGTCTAAGTGCCGGGGCCAAGCACCTCCTTCATGAGGATCCGGATGTCTTGGGGCGTGAACTTGATGACCTCTGAGCTTTTGTTTTTAATATCCATTTTAGCTTGAATTCCTAAGTCCTTCCATGATTCTGAGAAGTAATGTGACATGTGAGCCTGAAGAATAATGATCAGCAGCCTCTTCAATACACAGACCAATGCAATGGTTAGAGATGAAGGACAGGATTCGATAATGCCTTTGGTTGAGTTATGCTGGTGTTTCCCATAACGACACCACATCCTACCTCTAGCCATCGGTGAATCTGGACCACCTCCTCACCTTGTTAAAACCTGGCTGATTATCTCTGACACCCACACACCCCATTCACCTGGTTCGAGAAGACAACCTGTTCCCAGGGCATTGTCCCTTTTCAGCACAGTCCCAGGAGTAACTATTTCACCTTGTTTCTGGAATGGACTGATGGAGGCAGATGCAATTGGGGCATTTAAGGGACCTTTACATAAGCACATCAATATGCAAGGAATGGAGGGGTATGGACCAAGGGCAGGTCTGTGGTGGTACTGCGATTGTACAACAGTGCCAGCCCTCTGATTGGCCTCTTACTTGTAGAGATGGATTCTTGCCAAGGGACAGGAGCCTCAAATGTGGCTGGAGTTTGGTGGCTACATGTATTAGGTATGTTTTATATAGATGTTTTTATTAGAAATTTAACATTTTTACAAGTTTACAAAAATAAACAAAACTCTCAGATATAAACATTGATATACAATTAGCTCAAATATACAATAGCCAAAATTTAACAAAAAAACAAAACAAAACAAAAAAAATGAAAAAGAAGAAAAAAAAACAAACAAAACTCAACTATCTACTAATCCAACCTACAACTAACCAGGGTGTATATTTAAGTCTCTTACATGCTCGGAATGTGTTAACATCAAATGTAATAAAACCCGTATTCATGCGGGATTCCTCCCCCGAGGGGCCCCAGACCAGTCAGGTTTGTAATCTCAATTAAATAAAAGCCCTTGTTAGGATAGCCGAAATATCTGTATTTATGTAATTCAAGAAGGGCTGCCATATTTTATAAAATAATTCAGTCTTTCGGCGCACCATATTTGTAAGGAAGTCAAGGGGAATACATTCCATAATTAATCTGTGCCAATTTGAAAGTCCAGGAGGGCCCTCAGCCGCCCAGTTCACCAAAGTATTTTTTCTATTCTTTCTTTCTGTGCAAGGAAATAGTCTCTTCCCGTTCGTGTCCAGGGAGGGAAAGTTCGAAAAGCCCAAGAGGAGAGATACAGGGTCCACTTTAATTTCCGTTCCTAAAATTTCTGTCAGGGTACTTGCTACTTTAGTCCAATATCTACGGATCTTATGACAGGTCCATAAGCAATGTACAAGAGTGCCCACCTCTATTTTGCACTTGGGACACATTGGAGATGCTCCTGCCTTAAATTTTGCCAATCGAACCGGGGCTATATGGGCCCTATGAAGTATCTTCAGCTGGATAGCCTGGGTTCTGTTACAAATAGTAATTCTTCTAGCATTTTCCCAGATATCATTCCACGTTTCTGTGGAGATTTCTAGTCCCAGATCCTGATCCCATGTTTTAAGCAGATTATACATATCTCCCGATACTT
>NC_057735.1:53069684-53086162 GCF_004010195.1 Chiloscyllium plagiosum
CCCCAGCTTTTATATATATATACACACACATATACATACATCCCTCATATATACATAAAATAATAACAGAAAACAACCCCAAGGGGGGGAAAAAATCAAATCCCTCTCCCCATGATAATATTAAACAGTAAGGTAAGAGAAAACAAAAGGGGTGATATAAACCAAAGCGGGGGGGAAAGGCAAACCAACATCCATTGTCTTACAGTTTATCTAAGAGAGTCCAAGAATTCCTTAGCCTTTTCTGGTGATCCGAAGTTATATACGGATCCTTCATGGTTAAAGCGTAACGTCGCTGGGTAGCGTAAGGAGTACTGAATATTTAAGTCCCTTAAACGCTTCTTCGCCTCGTCGAATGCCTTCCAGTTTCGAACCAGAGCCGGGGAAAAGTCCTGAAATATCATGATCTTGGATCCTTTATAGATCATAGCTTGGGGGTCTTTTCCGAGATTTCTAGAGGCTTCTAGGAGTATCTGCCTCTCCTTGTAGCTCTGCAGCCGGAACAGGACCAGGCGGGGACGCTGGTTCAAGCTGGGCCCGCGTATTGCGACCCGGTTGGCCCATTCCACCCTTATCGAGGTCGTCAATATGATTTTCCAAGGTCCGGACTTGCTGCTCGAGAGTCCGGACCTGATCCACGGCCGATTGAGCGGTATTTTCGGAGGTCGCGGCCTTTAACTCCGCCCCTCCGACTCGGCGCTCAATTTCTTGGATTTCTCGGTCGTGCTTCTGCAGCGCGGCCGAGAGCGAGTCCCATCGATTTCTGGATTCTGCAATAAAGGCATCGATCTTCGTGTCCAGCTTGGAAATCATTTCCACAAGGCTTGTTACTGTAGGTAAGTCCCCCGGGGCGGCTGTAGACGCCTCTGCTGCAGCTGGAGAGGGTGGGGGAGTCATTTTTACTAAAGATTAGATTGTTTAAATGTAATATTATACAACTAATTAAATTACACAACTATTATAAATGATTTGGTGAGCGTGGTAGGGGGTGGGTGACCCACTGTACCCAAGTCTTGGGAGGAGCACTATAGACTCAGTCTTGCTGGGTCGCCGACATCTTGGATCCCCCCCCATTGGGTATATTTAATTCAACCAAGGTTTTACAAAGTAAACAGTTAAAAAAAAAATCTTAGATTTATATGTTGCTGACGACACCACCATTGTGGGTTGGATCTCAAACAACAATAAGATAGAGCATAGGAAAGAGATTGAGTGGTGGATGGCATGGTACAAAGACAACAATTTCTCCATCAATGTCAGCTGGTCACTGACTTCAGGAAGCAGAGTGGAGGGCACACCCCTGTCAATGGCACGGAGGTGGAGATGCTCCTAGGAGTGATGATTAGATTAGATTAGATTACATTACATTACAGTGTGGAAACAGGCCCTTCGGCCCAACAAGTCCACACCGACCCGCCGAAGCGCAACCCACCCATACCCCTACATTTACCCCTTACCAACACTACGGGCAATTTAGCATGGCCAATTCACCTGACCTGCACATCTTTGGAATGTGGGAGGAAACCGGAGCACCCGGAGGAAACCCACGCAGACACGGGGAGAACGTGCAAACTCCACACAGTCAGTCGCCTGAGGCGGGAATTGAACCCGGGTCTCATGCGCTGTGAGGCAGCAGTGCTAACCACTGTGCCACCGTGTCGCCCAGATTATTGATGATCACCAATAATCTGTCCTGGTCCCACCACCACGACATGATGATCAAGAAAGCATAACAACATCTCTACTTCCTCAGGAGGATAAGGAAATTCGCATGTCCACAAGGATAGATGCCCCATAGAAAACATCCTATCTGGATACATCACAGTGTGGTACAGCATAACCAGCTCTTCCCAAAACCATGGGAAACTGCAAAGAGTCGTGAACACAGCCCAGCCCATCACGCAAACCAGCCTTCCATCCTCTAAGTCTATCTCTATTTCCTGCTGCCTTGTGAAAGCAACCAAAATAATCAAAGACTGCTCCCACCCCAGTTATACTCTCTTTCACCCAATTCTGCCAGACAGAAGATATAAAAGTTTGAATACATATATGAATAGATTCAAGAACAGCGTCTTCCCTGCTGTTATCAGACTTTTGAACGGACCTGTAAAATGTTAATTCTGATCCCTCATCTCTTCACCGTCTCTGTTGCTATTCTGCACTCTGTTCCACTCCCCTGATACACTTTCTTTGTTACAATCTGCCTGTGTAGCATGTAAAACAACAATTTTTCACTGTATCTCGGTACATGTGACAACAACAAATAAAACAATCAATCAATTAATATTGCCTTTCATAATGTCAGTGTATCTCAAAATGAAACTCAGGAGTCAGTCTGCACACAATGAGATCATATAAACAGTAATAAAAAAAATGACCAGGCCATATATTTTCCTTTAGTAGGTTAAAGGCTAAATATTAGCAAGGACATCAATGAAAACTCCCCATCTATGAAAGAATTTACAGGTGTCAGTACACATGGATTTACTAGATTAATTGTCTAGTTGAATGTTCTGGGCCTGTGCTGGTTATCGGGCCCAATAATGGACTCCAGTCTGACTCAATGTGGTGAAATCATTTTTTTTGCACAGTGCCCGGGAGCTGGAGTTGGAGGATCGGCAGAGCCGGTTACAGCAGGAACTCCGTGAACGTATGGCCATAGATGGTATGTACTCAATCCCCAGCTTATTCTATTCACTAGCTGACAGTCAGATTGGACGGATGAGCTTCAGAGTGTTTCAGTGTGGAGCTTCAGACAAGGCAGACTGAAGCTGGAAGGGGGGAGGATATTGTTCCTGGGTGCAGCCTCCAATTTCTATAAAGCAGCCAACAGCTTCTTGGGAAATGGTTACTCCTAGAGTAGCCAAGACAACGCTTCCAGCAGCCAACTGGAATCAATCTAGCCCCCATCCAAGAGAGTATGTCCAGAAAGTATTCCAGGCTGAGGAATTCCAAGGTGATGTCCAATTCCATGAGCACACTCTGTGTACAGGTGTGACACCAGAGCGCTGGAGGATAGCGAACATTTGTTTGAAAAGACACATTTGATATCGTCTTTAAGGATTTTATCAAGTCTCCTGTACAATAAATTAAAGTCCAAATTAAATTAAATCCAAATTAAATTAATTCCAAATTTAAAGCATAGGGCAAAGTGACAAATCCAATCTAAATGGATCAGAGGGGAATGATTAACTGGAAGCTGTTTCCTGTGGGGTTGCACAGGGCTCAGAACTGGCTACCTTTCTGTTTGTGGTATATCAGTGATTTATAACTTTGAGGACAATGCAAGAATTTGGCAGTGTGGTTGATAGGAAGAAAGCCGTAAAGTGCAGGAAGACAGCAATGCAGTACTGCAGGGGGATGTGAGGAAGAACACCTGTATGCAGTGATGGAGAAAGAGCTGGAGCCCAATGCTCACAAGGATTTCAAAAAAAAATTGAATGAGGGAAATAAATTCACTAAAATGCAGTGTGCAAACAGATGGATTAGATGGTGACAATGAACTCACAGTGGAATGTGGCTGATTGGATTGCTCTCCGAAGAGCAGGCATACTCTCAGCTTGAATGACCTTCTCTGTGCCTCCATTCGTAAGGTGGACAGAACAGTGGTCAACGGATTTCAGTCTGCAGAAGTGTGAGAAAACATTTGCGATTGTCTAACATGGCAAAGGAATGCACAATAAATTGAGGGGTACGAGAGATACAGAGGCACACTGGAGCACAGATACACAGATTCACAAAAGAAGCAGGACAGAGAGATGAGATGGTGAGCAAAGTATACAGGCTGCAAAGTATTCCATTATTAGTTATAATATAACAGAGCTGGAGAATTTATGCCGGAGCTGTATGAAACATGATTAGAGAACTCCACAGAGTTCCCACCACCACATTGCAGGAAAGATGTGACTACACCAGACAGCGTGCAAAGAAATTTTACAAGCGTGTTGCCAGGAATGGAGAATTCCTAGCTGAGATAGAAGGGGATGGGTTTTTTAGTTTGGGACAGAGGGTATTTAAAATTCTGAGGAGTGAACAGGAACACACAATTCCCTTTCTAAGAGAGATCAATAACCATTGATTAATGTCGTTGGAGGTGAGTAAGCGTTTTCACCCCAAGGGAAGTGGAGGTGTGGGACTCACTGCTTGAAAGAGTAATCAAGGTAGAAATCTATGCTGCATTTAAAACAACTCAGAGACACACTTGAGGTGCTTGAACCTACAGATTATGGATCACAAGCTGAAGGGGGCGATAGAACGCAAAGCTCTTATAGCAACCACCTAGGGTGAAAGATCTTAAACTTTTTGGGCATCTCTGTTTCTGCTGAGAGAAACATGCAAGATGTATGCTCAAACTGTCAGACCACATACACAAAAACATACACAAACAAAAATGCAAAAAACACACATGTGCAAATACAAGTATGCATGTGCGAGCACACACCACAAACACACACACCATGCACAGCACACCATATACACTTGTATGCCATACACTTGCACACAAGAACACATGCACACACCACATACACACATACGCAGACACCACAAGCATGCTCACACATGTAGGCAGAAACACACACACATGTAGGCAGAAACACACACACATGTAGGCAGAAACACACACACATGCACACCATACACACATGTACGTACACATTTTACTCCAACTCTCTCTGTGACAGCCTTAGTTCCTTTCCTCTTAGCCTTAGTGTGGTTTCCAGGGTACCTGTCTTCCCCATAGACCACATACCCTGATATCTCTCCTCACCAGGATATTTGCCCTCTGTTCCCAGGTGAGCATTTGCTCTCATTTCCTGGGGTATTTGCTCTGTTTTCCTGGGGGATAATTTCTCTCTGTTCTTGGGCAGTTTGAGCCACGATGTTTTTGAGACGAGGAGATTTGTTTTGTGTGTCTGATGTACAGACAATCTGAAGAGCAGTGAGGAGCTGTCAGAGGAGAAGCGGATTCTGAATGAGATGCTGGAGGTGGTCGAGCAGCGAGATTCCCTTGTGGCCCTGCTGGAGGAGCAGAGACTCCGGGAGAAGGAGGAAGACAAGGACCTGGAGGCTGTGATGCTGAGCAAGAGCTACAACCTGAACTGGTCCTAATGCAGCCTGCCCAAGGGGAGGGAAGGGGTGGGTGCAGGGAACGGGGCGGGGGAGAATACTTTGACAGAAACAACGGAGAATGGCAGATGAGAGACTATCCAAACAAAGCCTGAGGAAAGTCCTCATGTAGCACCCAACTGCCTATGGAGTGGCCCTGGCCAATGAGCTGCCAGACGAAAATGGCCTCATTCAAATAGCTGGTGTTGGTAACGACTACTGAGGACAGGCAGGAGGGGAATTCCAGCCAGATGGGTCATGTGAGTAGCCTCAGCCAGACTCCAACAGTGATCAATGGGAGACCAGCTACTCCTTTCAAACATTCAAACCAATTGGGTCACATTTTCTCATTCAGCCAGGGAGTACAAAAAGGAATGTAGGACATGAGGCTGTCCAGTACAGAGATGTTAATGAATTCTTCCAACAGGTAACCTGTTTGAAGTCATGGTGGAAGTGAAAAAAAAAGAGATTACTGCACTCTGCAAGTTAGGCAGAATCCATGGAGGGGAGAACAAACGGAATCTTTGAAATGTATTTTAGAGATCTAGCAGGCAATGTATTTGCTCTGGTGTTTGCGTTGGGCTTTGTTCCTCCTCTTCACTCTTGTTTTCTGCACTCTGGGCAAAGGGTCTTCAGCACACCCTGGAACACGGCCAGTGACTCCCAATATCACAGCACCGAGTGTCACAAACCTGCTGGCGCTGCTGTGGAGGCGCTGGGGCGGACAAAGTCAAAAATAACACAACACTGAATCTATTTGAAACGGCAAGCTTTCTTCCTCAGGCAGCTAGTAAAAGACAATACATCAAACACAGAATTTGTAAATAAAAGATCAAAGGGTCATACAACATATGCAAATGTTTCGATTGACTAATATGTAAATGCCAGAATTTCTTTCAAGTCACTGCTCCAAGATAACTTCAGGTTTTATCAGAATAAGCGTGACACCTCAGGTCAGACAATGCATTTTAGGTGTGAGGCCATGTTTCAAGTCTGTTTGTATCTCAGCCTGGAGTCAGACTGGTTTTATTTCCAAAGGATGAATTTATAAACTGTTACAAGGCTGACTATCTACAGGATGTGTGGTTTTAGAACAAAATAGAACGTATCTGCAAGTGCAAATTCACGCCGAAGCACGCGAAGGAGTGTGTGCGTGTGTGTGCATGCACACTCTTGAGTGAGTGTGGGTGTGTATATGCCTATTCTTGAGAGGGAGTATAAGTGTGTGAGAGCATGCGTGTGAACGCGTGTGTGCTTGAGAGAGAGTGCACAAGTGTGAGGGAGTATATGCCTGTGAGAGTGTGTGAATGAGAGAGGGTGTGTGTGTGGTGACTTCACCTGTAGTGTGACATGAACCCAAGATCCTGGTTAAGGCCATCCTCATGGCTACCAAACAAGGTTGTCAGTCTCTGTTTGGCAACTCTGGTTTGTTGCATGTCCTGAAGTCTGCTGATATATAGTCAGCCATGTGGCATTTTATAAATTCCTTCTTTGGAATTAATACTTGTCTGACTCCAGGCTGCGACACATGGCCTCACACCTAAAATATGCTCTGATCCAACGTATCACTTTTATTCCAATAAAATGTGAAGATATCTTGGGGCGGTAACTTGAAAGAAATCCAGCTCCTTACATATTAACCAATCAAAATCTGCATCTCCATTCTAACTGATAAAAGATTTAATAGCCATCTAGGTTTGTTCAAGACATTCACATAAATTGTATGACCCTTTGATCTTTTACTAATAAGTTCTGTGTCCAATGTATTCTGTCTCACTAGCTGCCTGAGGAAGGAACGGAGGCTCCAAAAGCTTGAGGTTTCACATAAACCTATTGGGCTCTAACCCAGTGTGTGATTTTTGATTCTGGGACGTGGGTAGTATTGGCCTAACAGGAACTGATACAGAAAGCTGCTAAGCTGTACAAGTTGCAAAATGCGGGACTACAGTATGGAAGGGAAGTACTACAATCAAAATAATTTGGAAAGTTGCAGCAACTTTCCACTTTCTCTCTCACTCACCCATACACACACACACACACACACACACACACAGAGTACCCATCCAAACCCCCACTCTCACACAGTGTACTTTATTCCAACTCTTACTCTCACTCTCACACACTACCCCATCCAACTCCCCACTCTCTCACGCGCACACACACACACACAGAGTATCCCATCCAATTCCCCCCCTCTCACACAAGCGCACACACAGTACCCCATCCAACTCCCCACTCCCTCGCGCACGCGCGTGCACGCACACACACACAACCCCATCCAACTTCCCGCCCTCTCACACAATGTAATTCATCCACCTCAGCTTAGGACCTTGGTTCACACACCAACAAAAAAGCAGAATTCCAGAGGTGAGGTAAAAAAGGAAATCCTTGGGATAAAGGCTGGATTTGTCTGAATGTAGCATCAAGGAACCCTAGAAAAACTGAAATCAATGGTTATCGAGTGGGGAAACTCTCCACTGGTGGAGTCATGCCTGGTACATAGGGAGATAGTTATAACTGTTGGAGGTCAGTCATCTCAGCTCCAGAATATCTCGGCAGGACTTCCTCAGGGTCGTGTCCTTGGCCCAACCATCTTCAGCTGCTTTATCAACAACCTTCCCTCTATTTATAAGGTCAGAAGTGGGGAATGTTCCCGGATGACTGCACAATGTTCATTCACAACGCCTCAGATACTGGTGCAGTTCCTGCTCAAGTGCAGCACATCCCAGCTTGTGTTGACAAGTAGCAACTAACATTTGTGTGGCACAAATGTCAGACAATGACCATCAAGAGAGAATCTAGCCATCACTGAATCCCCCCATATCAAAATCCTGGGAGTTACCATTATCAGAAACTGAACTAGACTCGCCATATAAATACAGTGGCAACAAGAGATCAGAGGCTCGGAATACTGCTGTAAGTAACTCCACTTCCTGACTCCCCAAAGCCATCTACAAGACACTGGTCAGGAGTGTGATGGAGTACTCCTCACTTGCCTGGATGGATGTAGCTCCAACAACACTCAAGAAACCTGACACCATCCAGGACATAGCAGCCCACTTGATTGGCACAACATCCATAAACATCCACAACCTCCCCCACCAATGCTCAGTACCAGCAGTGTGTACTATCTACAAGATGCACATCAGAAATTCACCAAAGATCCTCAGACAGTACCTTCCAAACCCACAGCCACTTCCATCCAGAAGATCAAAGGCAGCAGATACATGGTTCCTCTCTGAGCCACTCGCTATCATGACTTGGAAAAATATCACCATTCCTTCACTGCCACCGGGTCAAAATCCTGAAATTCTCTCTCTAACAATATTGTGGGTCTACCCACAACACATGGACTGCAGCGGTTCAAGAAGGCAGCTCCCCATCACCTTCTCAGGCAATAAATGCTGACCATCCAGCAATGCCCACATCCCATAAATGTCTGTCCCAACTCTCATCCTTTCATACTGCACCTCACACTTCTAAGTGGTAAATTTCTCCACTTCCCTTTGACCCCCCTGCCCCACAAGACTTCCCCAATTTCCCTCCATTCATGCCTCTCTGTTACTCCCTCTTGTCTTCCTCTGAATGTTAATATGTACCACTCAGACTTTGCTGATCAGTCCTGTCTACACCAGAGCTGTTCCTGTGTGTGTTTGCATGTTCAAGTATGTCCTTTTGGTGTAGTGTGAGCAGGTTTCTCTGTCTTGCTGTGACACCTGGATACAGTAGTATTGGATACTGATAATCTGACACAGTGTTATGTATGAGTTTATGTGCGTGAGAGTTAGAGTTAGAAACTATGCGTGTGGGTGAGTTGGGGGGTGCATTAGAATCTGTACCGTGGAGTGCAGAGGTATTTAAGAATGAAATCCTGTGGGTTGGTGAAACCAGTGATGATTCAGGTGAGGATTGGGGATGGAAGTTTGCGTTTGGGTGCATTTACACTCAAACTGGAGTCTAATTCAGATGAAAACTGGGATGTGTCCACAGACTGGGGCAAAGAACCCTTCTAATAGCCAGCTCTCCAGGAGTGGATTTGCAGACTTGGTCTGTGAACCAGATTTGTTCCCAGTGGGAACATTATTTAAATGTGATTGTATAACATGTTTTAAATTAAATTGATGCTCTTTTCACTGCTGTCAACTTGCACAGTGGCTATTGTGTATTAAGATTACCACAGGGAAAGACAGAGTGTCTTCAGTACAGACTCTCGACATAAGGGCTGGTACAGAGCTCACTGGCCTGGAACCATCTTAGACAAACAAACATCTTATAGAGTCAGCTTTACCCCAACAATGCTCAGGAGCAGCCTACACAAAGTCAGCAGCAGAAACACTCACTCACTACTGGAGCAGTTCCTGTGAAAGCAGGAGGCAGCTTTCAGCTCATAGGCACTCCCTCCCTCTCATTCCCTCCAACACACTCCCCGTCCCTCACTTACACACTCCCTGTGTAATACTCTCTCTCCCTTACACTCTCACCCTCTCATTCTCTCTCCATCACACTCTTTCTTCCTCACACTCCCTCCGACGCCCTCTCCCTTTTACATTCTTCCTCGTATTTACTCACACACTCTTGCACTCCCCCATACATTCTCCTTCACACACTTCCTTCGTCTCATTCTCTCCTTCACATTCCCACACTCTCACTCCCGCTATGTCTTTCTTCTTCACTCTCTCACTCATACACTCTGACTCCCAGACTCTATCACTCCCATTCTCTCTCACCGCCACTCCTGCTCTCTAACTCACTCCATCGCTCTCACACTCTCCATCACTTTCACTCTCTCTCACACTCCCTCCTTAACGTTCCCTCATATACTTTCCCACAGAATTGCTATTACGCTGCATTAGGCCATTCAGCCCATCCTGCCTGCACCAGTTCTATTCCCTAGTGCCAATCTGCTGCCTTTCCCCCAGAGCCCCGCAGACTATTTCTGTCCAAAGCCGCTCTTGGTTGCGTCCATTGAACCTACCTCTGTCACATTTCCAGGTTATAACAGCTCCTTGTCTGAAAAAGGAATTTCGCACATCACTTGTTTTTTTGTAAATTGTTTTGAATCCCATTCTGTTTCTATTATGGTGAGAATAATACTGAGCTCAGCTCAGCTCAGCCCACTCTATCCTCACAACTGAAGTTTCTCATTCCTAGAACCGTTCTTATAAATCACTTCTGCACTCTCTCCAATACGTTCGCACCTTGCCTATAATGTAGCCCCACAACTACTCAAAATACATGTCATACATCACCTCCTTGCTCTTGTACTCTGTCAATATTAATGTATTAACTGCAGCAGTTCAAGGAGGCATCTCACCACCAACTTCTCAAGGGCAACTAGGGCATGCCAGGAATGTCCACATCCCACAACAAACAAAAGAAATGTATACCTGCTGCTGTCTTCACCTCCATTGGTCTGTACACACATACCCACCCAGGTTCCTCTGTTCCTGCCCTCCCTTTCTAATTGTACCCCCTATTTTGTCTTCCAATGATCTTAGAACAAAGTGAATCACTTCACACTTCTCTGTATCGATCCTCACCTGCCACCCATCTGCCCACTCCACCAACTTGTCAATGTCCTTTTAAAGTTTCACACTGTCCTCACAGTTTACAATTCTTCCAGGTTTCATGTCACCTGCAAATTTTGCAATTGTCCCTTGCCCACCAAGATCATTCAGGAAAGGCAGGACCCCAGTACTGACCCTTGGGGGAAGCTTACTCCAGCTCAAGAAATGTTCATTGACCATTTACTCTGTTTCCAATCACACAGTACATTTTGTATCTATGTTGCTACAACACTGAACAGTACAGTGCAGGAACAAGCCCTTTGGTCATCCAAGACTGCATCAATGCCTTTCTAAATTAAAAATCTTTTGCCTCCATGCAGTCCATAACCCTCTGTTTTCTGCCTTTTAAACATTGTGTTTGTATCCGCCTCCACCACCATCTCTGGCAGTGTATTCCAGGCACTTACCATAAACAAAAACACCTGTCTCTCATATGTCCTTTAAACTTACCCACCTTTGCCTTTTCCTGAAGAAGGAGCTTATGCCCGAAACGTCGATTCTCCTGCTCCTTGGATGCTGCCTGACCTGCTGCACTTTTCCGGCACCACATTTTTCAGCTCTGATCTCCACCATCTGCAGTCCTCACTTTCTCCACCTTTACCTTAAACCTAGTACAGGTTTCTACTCTAGAAAAAGCATTCTGATTATCCATTCTATCTATGCCTCTCATACTTTTTTAAACTTCTATCAGGTTGTCCCTCATCCTTCGACATTCAAGTGAAAACAAACCAAATTTGTCCAATCCATAGCTAACACAATCCAAACCAGGCAATATCCTGGTACAACCATTTCCTGCATCTTCTCCAAAGCCTCCATATTCTCTGGTCTTGTGGTGACCCGAACTGGATACAATATTTCGAATGTGGCCTAACTAAAGTTTTATACAGCTCCAACATGACTTGCCATTTTTTATACTCTAGGCAAAAGTGAGGACTGCGGATGAAGGAAACCAGAGTCTAGGTTAAAGTGGTGCTGGAAAAGCACAGCAGGTCAGGCAGCATCCGAGGAGCAAGAAAATCGACATTTCGGGCAAAAGCCCTTCATTCACCATTCCTGATGAAGGGCTTTTGCCCGAAACATTGATTTTCGTGCTCCTCAGATTTTTATACTCTGCCCCACCAATAAAGGCAAGCATTCCATATGCCTTCTTGACCACCTTATCCACTTGTGTTGCCATTTTCAAGGAAGTGTGGACCTGTATGCCCGGATCCCCTTACATGTCAATGTTTCACAAAGTTCTGGCATTTAATGTTTGCTTCCTTCCAAAATGCATCACATTACACTTATCCTGATTATATTTCATCTGCCTTTTCAACACCCAAGTCTTCAATCTATATCTCCTGCAATATCTTCTAACAATTCACACTCTCTACAGCTCCGCCAATCTTTGTGTCATCTGCAAACTTACTAATCAGGCCAACCACGTTCTCCTTCAAATCATTTATGTATATTGCAGACAACAGGGGTGCCAGCACTGGTCCTTGCAGAACACCACTGGTCTTCAGGCAGAAAAACACCCTTCCACCATTGTTGTCTATCTTCTATGCCAATTCTGTATCCATCTTAACAGCTCACTGCAGATCCCATGTGACTTCATTTTTGTATCAGCCTACCATGAGGGACCTTGTCGAAGGTCTTGCTAAAATCTATATAGACATTTTCCACACTGCTGTTATCAATCATCTTTATTATGAACTCAATCAAGTTTGTGCAACAGGATTCCTCAAAGTTTCCTCAAAAGTCTGTTGTGTGGCACTGTATCAAATGCCATCTGGAAGTCCATGTACACTACAAACAGCATGACTCTCATTGACCCTTTCTGTTATCTCTTCAAAAAAGTTGGAGCAGGTCAATAAAGCATGATTTCCCCTTGAGACATTTGTGCCAACTCTTCTGAATCAAGCCAAAATTTTCAATGTGATTGCTAAATAAATTCCAAATAAGTTGTTTTCCACCACCAAAGTGAACCTGACCAGTCTGTAATCACTGGGATTACCTTACAACCTTTCTTCTCACACTCTTTGTCACAATTCCTCACTTATAAATATCCTTATCAACTCACTCCCTCTCTCACTCTCTCTCCATCTCGCAATCTCACCCTTTTGCACTCTCACACTCCTTTCCTCACGCACTATCACTCTCACATACCCTCCCACTCTCATTCCCTTCACAAACACTGTCTTGGTGCTCTCCAGTGCTGAATTCACTCTGCCTCTGCCACAGGCAGTAACAGATGGGAGTGATTTATTCCTTATTTCTAGCTGTGTGCTGTACCTGAGCAGATTTGTTCTGAAAGACTCCAGTTTGCAATAGTAAAGGGATGACTGTGTAGTTCCTCATTCACAAACTGTAAATATGTCACTGATTATTCTGTATGTTGTGAGCTGTGCAATCACTTGCACTCACTCTGATAATAACTCCATGTCCTCAATATGTGATGGTGAAATTAAAGTTATTTATTAACACTTGTTATGAGACTTTATACATTAAAATAATCCAACTTTTCCTCTGGTCTTCTTATTGGCCTGTGTATTTTTTTAATCCTGCATACTGTGTGTTCTCAGTAGTGTGGGTAGCTGGTCAGTCAGCAGCACAAAGCGAGTGTTTCGCAGTCACTTACACTGTCCCACAACGCAAATCTCCAGCCTGCCTCTGGTGATCTCTAACTCAGTCTCACTCTGTCCCCTCGCTGAGCAGGGTTCTCTGTCTTTCTTCCCTCTCCCTGTTTCTCTTTGGAAAGAAAATTGGGTAAAACCTTAATTCAACTACAGTTGAGTGGGACCATTGAAGTCAACACAAATAGAAAGAGTCCTGTTCCATGTCCTTTAAATCATTGTGTGACTTCACCACAGGAGATCCCAATAATTCACAAACTAGATTTGGCATGGTCCAAAACTCAACTTTACTCATGCTTTTTGAATCCAATCTTTCACAGAGACAAGGTGACCATGGGTAATGATCAAGCAGAGTACAGTACAATGTATCCACCCACTGGCAAACCCTGCAGCACAATGATCTAACAGCTTGAAGCTAGGCATCCATGAGGCGCTTTGGGCCATCTGTTGCAGCAGCAAACTCCAACGCAATCTATAACCTCGGGGCCCAGCATATCCCTCACTCAACACTGATTCAATGGAGAGTGCAGGAGGGCATGCCAGGAGCAGCATCAGGCACATTTAAAAATGTGTCAACCTGGTGAAGCTACCAATCAAGAATACTTATGTGCCAAACAGCATAAGCAGCAAGTAATAGACAAAGCTAAGTGAACCCACAACCAACAAATCAGATATACAGTCTTGCCACATACAGTCATGAATGGTGCTGGACAATTAACCAACTCACTGGAGGAGGCGGCTTCACAAATATCCCCATCCTTGATGATGGAAGAACTTCACAAATATCCCCATCCTCGATGATGGAAGAACTTCACACATAAGTGCAAAAGATAAGACTGAAGCATTTGCAATAATCTTCAGCCAGAAGTGTGAAGGATGATCCATCTTGGTGTCCTCCAGTGGTCACTAGCACCAGTCTTCAGCCCCACATGATATCAAGAACTGATCTCTGACAATAGTACTAAAGACTTGTGTTCCAGAATTTGCCATTTCCCTAGCCATGCTGTTCCAATACAATTATAATACTGGCATCTCCCCGACAATGTGGAAAATTACCCATCTACGTCCTGTACACAAAAAGCAGGACAAATCCAACCCAGCCAATTATTGCCCCATCAGTCTGCTCTCAATTATCAGGAAAGTGATGGACGGTGTCAGTAACAGTGCTATCATGCAGCACCTGCTCAGCAATAACCTGCTCAGTGACACCCAGTTTGGGTTTCTCCAAGGCCACTCAGCTCCTGATCTCATTACAGCCTTGGCCCAAACATGGACAAAAGAGCTGAATTCAAGACATTGGTGAGTTTGATAGACCTTGACATCATGAGCCCAAGCAAAAAATGGAATTAGTGGTTGTCAGGGGTCAAATTTGTCACTGTTTAGGGTCATATCCAGCACATAGGAAGATGGTGTAGTTGTTTGAGGTCAGTTGTCTCAGCTCAGGGATATCTCGGCAGGAATTCGTCAGAGTAGTGTCTGAGATCCACCTATCTTCAGCTGCTTCATCAATGACATTCCCTTCATCATAAGGTCAGAAGTGAGGATGTTTGCTGATGATTGCAGAATGTTCAGCACGATTCAAGACACCAGATATTGTATTTGAATATGGACTGCTGCAGTAAGTTCTGAACAATATCCAGTCTTGGGCTGACAAGTGGCAAGTAACATTCACGTCACTGAATACCATCATCGATAAAAAAAGAATCTAACCACAACTTATTGATATTCAATGGTGTTCCCATCACTGAATCCCGCACTATCAACATCCTGAGGGTTACCATTGTCCAGATACTGAACTGGATTCACTACATAAATACAGTGGCTACAAGAGCAGATCAGAAGCGAGCAATTAACTGCAGCAAGTAACTCACCTCCTGATTTCCCCAAAGCCTTCCCACCATCTACAAGGCACAAGTCAGGAATGTGATGGAATGTTCCCCATTTGCCTGAATGAGTTCAGCTTCAAAAACACTTGAGAAGATTGACACCATTCAGGACAAAGCAGCCAACTTGATTGGCGCTACATCCACTCCCTCCACCACCCATGCATGGTAGCAGCAGTGTGTACCATCTACAAGATGCACTTCAAGAATTCTCTAAAGATCCTTGGACAGCACCTTCCAAACCCATGACCACTTCCATCTAGAAGGGCAAGGGCAGGAGATGCATGGGAACATCACCTGCAAAGTTCCCCTTCAAACCACTCAACATCCTGATTTCACTGTCACTGGGTCAAAATCCTGGAATTCCCTCCCTCCAAGAGCATTGTGGGCCAACCCACTAAAGGTGGACTGCAGCGGTTCAAAGCAACAGTTCACCACCACCTTCTCATGGGCAACTAGGGATGGGCAAGGACAATGACTTTAAAAAGGGCACATTCAGCACAGGTTCAGAGACAGAGTAAAGCTCTCTCTGCACTGACATTAGGTCTTGAATAACCGTTTTAATTACCAGCCAGACTGAATGGAATTTGATGTCTGTTAGAAATGTTTTCTTTTCTTTTCTAATCAGATGGAGTCTTGCTTCAGGAGCAATGTCATCAGTTCCATGAGATCAAATGTCGGAAAGTGCATTTATCTCCAACTAGCTGCGCATTCAGTCAAACAAAGAGTTAATTCTAGTACCACATGAAAGTGGGTGAAGTACTTGCACCTATTGAGAGTGAGAGCTGTATCTATGAGGCCCGATCTCAAGTCGGCTTTGCAGGTTAGACAACAACTCCCTGCATTATGCCCCCTGCACTGGGAGGTCTTAGCAAGAAGCCTGGCACCATCAGGTTTTGGGTCTGAGTCTGCCGAGCAAGAACTGGCCAATGAGAATTCTCAGTAAAGTATCTAAGAAAGAACAAAAACTCCTCCTCTGCTTTTGGTTGCACTTCAGTCTCACGGGCACCCAGTACGGAGGAGGGAGGGCAGGTCTGAAGACCTCCTCGTGGGTCTGCTCCTGGGCCTGGCCAAACTGGCCATTAACAGGTCCAGGCAGCGGGCCGTGGAGGGGGTCGTTAGGGCCGACTGCCTGCCCCTCTTCCGCGGTTACGTTAGAGCCCGGGTGTCCTTGGAGAAGGAGCACGCGGTGTCCACCAACACCCTGGAGTTGTTCAGGGAGAGGTGGGCGCCACAGGGAGTGGAGTGCATCATTTCTCCCTCCAACTCTATTGGATTTAGTCCCTGCCCTCCCCTTCACTGTTTTGATC
>NC_057735.1:53086262-53100194 GCF_004010195.1 Chiloscyllium plagiosum
ACCAACACCCTGGAGTTGTTCAGGGAGAGGTGGGCACCGCAGGGAGTGGAGTGCATTATTTCTCCCTCCAACTCTATTTTGATTTAGTCCCTACCCTCCCCTTCACTGTTTTGATCACACAGCGTTGCCCTTTGATGTGAAGGGCAGTGTTTGTCACTGGCCACCCGGGTGTTTTCCTATCTTCCTGGTGGTGGAAATTGAATAAAGATTCGTACATCTTGTGTCTCTCACTGTGTCTCACACCTGCACACACACATGGGTGCTGGGGAAAAAATAAGCACTACTGCAGTTAGGCAGTAGTGGGGGGGTGGGGAAAGAAAGAACAAAGAAAATTTACAGCCCAGGAACAGGCCCTTTGGCCCTCCAAGCCTGAGCCAATTCAAATCCACTGTCTAAACCTATCGCCCAATTCCTAAGCATTTGTATCCCTCTGCTCCCACTACTCATACATGTGTCCAGATGCACCTGAAATGATTCTACTGTGCCTGCCTCTACTACCTCTGCTAGCAACGCGTTCCAGGCACTACCACCCTCTGTGTAAAGTACTTGCCAAGTATCTCCCCCTTAAACTTTTTACTTCTCACCTTGAAAGTGTGACCTCTCGTTATTGAATCCCTCACCCTGGGAAAAAGCTTATCTCTATCCACCCTGTCTATACCCTTCATGATTTTGTAGACCTCAATCAGGTCCTCCCTCAATCTCCTTTTTTCTAATGAAAACAATCCTAATCTACTCAAATTCTCTTCATAACTAGCACCTTCCATACCAGGCAACATCCTCGTAAACCTTCTCTGCATCCTCTCCAAAGTGTCCACATCCTTTTTGTAATATGGCGACCTGAACTGTACACAGTATTCTAAATGCGGCTGAACCAACATCTTATACAATTTTAACATGACCTGCCAGCTCTTATACTCTAATACCCCGTCTGATGAAGGCAAGCATACTATATGCTTTCTTGACCACTCTATCCACCTGTGCAGCCACCTTCAGGGTACAATAGACCTGAACTCCCAGATGTCTCTGCTCAACTTTTCCCAAGGCTCTTCCATTTACATTATAGTTCGCTCTAGAAGTAGACTTCCCAAAATGCATCACCTCACATTTGCCTGGATTGAAATCCATCTGCCACTTCTCCGTCCAACTCTCCAGTCTATCTATATTCTCCTGTATTCTTTGACAGTCCCTTATGCTTTTTGCTACTCCACCAATCCTCGTGTCATCTGCAAACTTGCTGATCATACCAACAGTGCCTTCTTCCAGATCATTTATGTATATCACAAACAACAGTGGCCCCAGCACTGACTCCTGTGGATCACCACTGGTCACCTTTCTCCATTTCAGGAAACTCCCTTCAACTACTCCTCTCTGTCTCCTGTTGCTCAACCAGTTCTTTATCCACCTCGCTAGAACACCCTGCACACCATGTGACTTCACTTTCTCCATTAGTTTACCATGGGGAACTTTATCGAGTGCCTTACTAAAGTCCATGTATATGACATCTACAATCCTTCCTTCATCTGTCAACTTGGTCACTTCCTCAAAGAACTCTATTAAGTTGGTAAGGCACGATCTCCCCCGCACAAAACCATGTTGCCTGTCACTGATAAGCCCATTCTTTTCCAAATATAAGTAGATTTTATCCCTCAGTACCTTCTCCAGCAACTTTCCCACCACTGACGTCAGGCTCATTGCTCTGTAGTTACCTGGAATATCCCGACTACCCTTCTTGTACAGGGGGACAACATGAGCAACCCTCCAGTCCTCCTGCACTTCATCTGTGTTTAAGGATGCTACAAAGATATCTGTCAGGGCCCCAGCTATTTCCTCTCGCCTCCCTCAGCAACCTGGGATAGATCCCATCCAGTCCTGGGGATTTGTCCACCTCTAGCCTACCCAACACATCTTCCCTTCTTATATCAATGTGATCCAGAGTAAAAAACTTCTATCTCTAATCTCAGCATTCATCACCTCCCATTCCTTAGTGGGGTGGCACAGTGGTTAGCACTGCTGCCTCACAGCACCCTCCTGGGTTCGATTCCAGCCTTGGGTGTCTGACTGTGTGGAGATTGCACATTTTCCCCATTTTTGTGTGGGTTTCCTCCGGGTGCTCCGGTTTCCTCCCACATTCCAAAAATGTGCAGGTCAGGTGAGTTGGCCATGCTAAATTGCCCATAGCGTTAGGATCATTAGTTGGCGGGAAATGGGTCTGGGTGGGTTACTCTTCGGAGGGTCGGTGTGGACTGGTTGGGCAGAAGGGCCTGTTTCCACACCCAATGCAAAGTAATCATTGAGAATTTCACCAATTTTGTCCGGTTTGACACACAACCTTATCCTTATCCTTTAATGGACCAACCCTTTCTCTGGTTACCTTCTTGCTTCTTATATAAAAGAATAAAAGGCCTTGGGATTCTCCCTAATTCTGCTTGCCAAAGCTATTTCATTACCTCTTTTAGCCTCATTTACGACTTGTCCTACTCTCCCAATATTCCTCCAGGGCCCATGCTGTTCTTAGCTGCCAGGACCTTATATACACTTCCCTTTTCCTCTTGGCTGGTCTCACGATTTCTCTTGTCATCCACAGTTCACAAATCTTGTCTTTCCTATCCCTTGTTTCAAAGGGACGTGCCTATCCTGCACTATCTTTGAAAGCCTCCCACATATCAAATGTGGACTTCCCTTCAAATAGCTGGTCTCAATCCACATTTCCCAGCTCCTGCCTAATTTTGCTATTGATTTTGGCCCAGTTTAGTACTTGTCCCTTAGGACCATTCTCATCTTTATCTACAAGTATTCTAAAACTTACAGAATTGTGGTCACTATTCCCAAAGAAATCCCCCACTGCAACTTCTACCACCTGGCCTGGCTCATTCCCCAACACCAGGTCTAATATGACCCCTTCCCTAGTTGTACTATTGACACACTGCTCTAGAAAACAGCTCCTTACAAATTCTGCCCCATCTAGACCTCTGACACTAAGTGTATCCCAGTCAATGTTGGGAAAATTAAAATCTCCCATCATCACCACCCTGTTGCCTCTACATCTTTCCATAATCTGTTTACCTATTTGTTCTTCTACCTCATACTCACTGTTGGGAGGCCTGTAATACAGCACCAACAATGTAACTGCACCCTTTTTATTTCTCAGCTCCACCCATAATGCCTCACTATTCAAGCCCTCCATAGTGTCCTCCTTTAGCACAGCCGTGATATCATCCCTGACCAGCAATGCAACTCCTCCCCCCTTTTACTTCCCTCCCTGTCCTGTCTGAAGCATTTAGTTGCCAATCATGCCCTTCCTTCAACCAAGTCTCTGTGATTGCAATAACATCATACTCCAGGCACCAGTCCAAGCCCTAATTTCATCTGCCTTACCCACTATACTCCATGCATTAAAAGTATATGCACTTCAGGCCACCAGTTCTTTTGCATTCATCTGCTCTCTGCCTACTCTTCCCCTTATTAATGCTAACTTCATGATACTTACAGTCTTCAGTTTCCACCTCACTGTCTTCTCTTTTGGTTCCCAGCCCCCTGCCACATCAGTTTAAAACCTCTCCAACAGCAGTAGCAAAAACTCCCCCAAGGACATTAGTTCCAGTCTGGTTCACGTGTAGCCCATCCAATTTGTAATAATCCCACCTTCCCCAGAATCAGTCCCAATGTCTCACAAATCTGAACCCCTTCCTCCTCTCAAGCCACATGTTCATCCTGCCTATTTTTTCATTTCTACTCTGGCTAGCATGTGGCACTGGTAGCGATCCAGAGATCACTACCTTTGAGGTCCTCCTCTTTAACATCTCACCTAGCTCCATGAATTCTGCTTTCAGGACCTCATCTCATTTTTACTTCTGTCGTTGGTGCCTATATGCACCAAGAGAACTAGCTGTCTGCCCTCCCCTTTCAGAATGCTCTGCAGCCGATCGGTGACATCTCTGACCCGAATACCTGGGAAGCAATGTGCCATCCAAGAAGTCTCGTTTTCGGCCACAGAAACCACCTATCTACTCCCCTTAAAAGAGAATGCCCTATGACTATGCCCCTCCAAGTCTTTTTCCGTCCCTTCTGAACAGCAGTGCCCACCACGGTGCCATGATCCTAGCAACTCTGCCCTCCCCTAGTGAGCCATCACCCCCAACAGTATCCAAAACGGTATACCGGTTTTGGAGGGGGATGACCGCAGGGGACACCTGCACTGCCTTCCTACGCTTTCTCTGCCCTTTGGTCACTCATTCACTGTCTCCCTGAGCAATTCTAACCTACGGTGTGACCAGTTCACTAAATGTGCTATCCACAACCTCCTCAGCATGATCGGTGACATCTCTGACCCGAATACCTGGGAAGCAATGTACCATCCAAGAAGTCTCAATTTCGGCCACAGAAACCCCCGAAGAGAATGCCCCATGACTATGCCCCTCCAAGTCTTTTTACCGCCCTTCTGAACAGCAGTGCCCACCACGGTGCCATGATCCTGGCAACTGCTGCCCTCCCCTGGTGAGCCATCACCCCCAACAGTATCCAAAACGGTATACCGGTTTTGGAGGGAGATGACCGCAAGGGACACCTGCACTGCCTTCCTACGCTTTCTCTGCCTTTTGGTCACTCATTCACTGTCTCCCTGAGCAATTCTAACCTACGGTGTGACCAGTTCACTAAATGTGCTATCCACAACCTCCTCAGCATCGCGGATGCTCCACAGTGAGTATATCCGCAGCTCCAGAGCTGTCATGTGGTCAAACAAGAGCTGCAGCTGGACACACTTCTTGGAAGTGTAAGAGTCAAAGACATCAGCCACGTCGCTGAGCTTCCAGATCAGGCAAGGGGCAGATGCCATGGGTCTGAGGTCCCCTGCCATTGTAAGCCTTCGCTTTATATCAACTAACCAAAACCAAACAATGCACTTAAGTATATGAAAGAAAACGACAAAATAAAAACCTTACCTTACAGAGTCTTTTTTCTTCTGGTTAGAGGAGGAGGGATGGGAGGGAGATACGACACGTGCAGTATCTCGGGTTTAGCCGCTGCCCAAATTTATCCGAAGTCCTTACCTTCTCAGCACCCTCCTTGCCCCCAAGTCACCTCTGTTCTGTCTCCTGCTGCTCCCACTCTCAAACGTGTAGCGAAAAACTCAAAACTATTAGACAATCGTGACAATTCAGATATCATTTCACCACTGAATAATGTAACATAAGATGGTCCCCTTTCTGAATGCTCCTCCTTCATCAGTCTATGGTAATGTTGCATTTCGTCAGAGAGGATTTGAGAAGGTTTTTGACAGGTTTCCTCTGTCTTCCTAGTTACCACTTGCCATGATGGAGCTGGAAGTGGTGAGCTTGGTTTCTGCGCAAAAAGACAAGTTGTGAGTTAAGTTCATGTTTGCATATACTTTAAAACACTTCCTGCTTGTTCCGGATAGTTGCTCATGCAGGTCAGCAGGTAGTCATGGGAAATGGCCCCTTTCACCTACAGAGAATTCTGGGGAAACCTATTGAACTCAGTACGGCATGATGCTGTACAATCAGTGCACACTAATAGAAGACCTCGGTCTTCCAGATATTTGGTCTCAGGACCATTCCCGCTCACACTTCAGTGAACCTCATTACAAGCTGGACAGGTTCCACCAGGGCAGATGTCCCAGGCCTGTGTGGTTGGGGTGGGTTTGATCAAATTGGAAACAACAAATTCACAGAGTGCATTAGAGGTAGTTTCCCACAGCATACGTCATAAAACCACACCGGTTGTCAGAAGAATTTCTTTAGAGACTGGGCGAGGAATCAGGCAATGATTTTCCCAGGGCTGGAGAGTCAGGAGATTCCAACAATCTAAACTGATTTACTGGCCTTCAATATCAGGTACCAGTCCCTTTTATCTAAGTGAGTAAAAAAAGAACATTTTAATGCAGAGATCATACATTGAAAATATACCAAATGTTGGACAGCGTTTAGTTCTCAACCCTAAAACATACAAGAAAGGAAGGCTTTTTTTAAATTCTTCTGGCTGCCATTCAACCCCAGCTTCCTGATCAATGGTCCTGTGTGTGTGGAAATGGGAGTACACAGGTCAGGTGAATTGGCTATGCTAAATTGCCCGTAGTGTTAGGTAAGGGGTAAATGTAGGGGTATGGGTGGGTTGCGCTTCGGCGGGTCGGTGTGGACATGTTGGGCCGAAGGGCCTGTTTCCACACTGTAATGTAATCTAATCTAAAAAAGACCTCCTGAGCCCTGGCCAAGATGACCATCATCAGGTCAAAGCACTGGGCCTTGGATGGGATCACATCTTACCCTCTCCCTGTGGCTACATCTGCTCTCAGGTATCTACAGGAAGTCCACCAGCACAACAGGTCTTCATGATCAATGGGATTGAGGTACATCCTCAAACTCTGGTGATGTTTTAAGTTTGATAAGTCTGCATTGAGCTTTTGTTTTAAGTTTGATCATTGGATCAGATGTGAGAGAGAAACTGGTGGCTAGCAGCTAACATTGACCATAGAGGAAAGCACATCAGAGTCTGTTGGAAACACATTAGGGTACTGATAATTACTGTAGGCATTATATACATGGGGCTTTCAGATTAGTGTGTGGAATTACAGGGTGGATATTAAACCAGATTGAGGATTGGCTAACAAGGAGTGTGTATGTCAAGGTGCATGGCAATGGCTCACGATATCCCACAACTTTGAGTTCAGTGATCACCTCTGCTAACTGTGTACAATGGGTGCCTTAAAGATCAGGCTAGATTCAGTAATGTTCCCATTTACAGACACCACAACAAATGAAGACCACGTTTCTCAGAGCAAAGGAAGCTCAAAGGAAAATGTGCAAGACCAAGGCAATAAAACCGGATGTGATAAAACTTGCATTAAAAAACAATCCTACTTTGAATTTGGATAAAGTTAAAAATCACACAACACCAGGTTATCGACCAACAGGTTTATTTGGAAGCACTAGCTTTTGGAGCGCTGCTCCGAAGAAGAGGTTGATAAGCATCAAAGAAAGATTATATAAAGAAGAATTCATGGAAAACTCATTTCCTAGTCAGTCATCCAGAGCATAAAGGTCATGTCTTGTCACAAATCTCTTGTGAGGTCACTGTTAGGAGTTCAGGCTCAGTCCAAGAGGGAGGATGGGAATACAGCAGAGCCTGGGATGGAAGCTCAGAAAACATGACAGATATTTTCTTTAAAAGGATGTTGATGAAGCTGTTTAATTCACAAGGGGGCTGGGTAGGGAGTGTTCTCAGAAAAAGGGTCAACATAGGATCTACAGGAACAGTTCAAGCAGTCACAACCTAACAATGATGCTTCACGTGAACTCCCTGCCACTAGAGGATGGTGTGGTGACAGTGTCACTGGACTAGTTAACTAGGTATCCAGGCTGATGCCCTGGCAATAGGGCTCAGGGAACCAAAATCTGGAATTGTAAGCCAAACCTCAGTTTGATCAAATTATCGAATGTTGTAAAAAACCTATTCAGTTCTCTAATTTCTTTTAGGGAAGAATTTGACCATCCTTATCTGGTCTAGCTCACATGTAATTCTGGATGTACATCAGTGTGGTTACTGTGGAGTCTGGATGGGATGCTGTTCGGAGGGTTGCTGTGGACTTGATAGCCTACCTCACACTAGACAGATTCGATGAAGTGCTACATGAAATGGCCAAGCATGGAACATAAAGTAGTACAGCACAGAAATGGACACAGTTCTGAGTTCCCTTCTCAGTTCAGGAAGACAAAGAGATGGACAATAAATGATGGCCTGGCCAGTGATACCCAAATCCCCAAAAATAACTCCTCTCAGCCCATTAATACGTGACAGGAAATCACAGATTTGTTATAGTGCTGGTGCACGCCATTCAGCCCATTGGCACTGGGGAATGCACAATTTGCTACTTTTCCCTAGGTCACAGGACAGATGAATCTTTATAAAACACTGACTCAACCTCAGCTTTAGGAACAATTGCTAAACATTGAAGAGCAGGCAGAAGACATTTGCCAGGGACTGTGTCAAAGGTGAGTGACATTAATTAAGTACAAAAACTGGGAGAAACAATGCCTGTCCTCCTCAGAGCAGGCAGAATGGGAGGGGGTAAAATTTTGAACAGTCTGATTAGATTACTTACAGTGTGGAAACAGGCCCTTCGGCCCAACAAGTCCACACCGACCCGCCGAAGCACAACCCACCCATACCCCCTACATTTACCCCTTACCTAACACTACGAGCAATTGAGCATGGCCAATTCACCTAACCTGCACATCTTTGGACTGTAGGAGGAAACCGGAGCACCCAGAGGAAACCCACGCAGACACGGGGAGAATGTGCAAACTCCACACAGACAGTTGCCTGAGGTGGGAATTGAACCCGGGTCTCTGGCGCAGTGAGGCAGCAGTGCTAACCACTGTGCCACCGTGTCTGGATAGAGTAAATCAAAAGAAACTGCTTTCTCTCAGTAAACTGAGTTTACAGATACGAAACAGGAGAGAAAACCAGTGTGTGAAAACTGTGCAGGACATGATATCCCACAACTTTGAGTTCAGTGGTCACCTCTGCTAACTGTGTACAATGGGTGCCTTAAAGATCAGGCTAGATTCAGTAATGTTCCCATTTACAGACACCACAACAAATGAAGACCACGTTTCTCAGAGCAAAGGAAGCTCAAAGGAAAAGTGCAAGATCAAGGCAATAAAACCTGATGTGATAAACTTGCATATAAAAAAAAATCCTACTTTGAATTTGAATAAAGTTAAAAATCACACACCAGTCCTTCCTGGACTGGCTGCAGAAGTCAATTCAATCAATAACTTTCAAAACAGAGTTGCATCAATGCATAAACAGGTTATAATTATTGGGAGTGGGAGTCAAATTGCATGCACAATTATGAAGGGCCAAATGGCTTCCTCATGCTGTAAAATTCACAGATTCTTGTTATTGTAGTGCAACCTCAAAATAAACTTTCAGCTGAAGAGTTATTGAAGCAGGAGGAGTTGTAACATTAAAGAATTGGTCAGTTATTGAAGAAACAGATCTGGGAAACAGCTGCCCAAGAGAGGAGCGGAAACACAAAGACAGGGCTGAGTCACCAAACTCTTTCGCAATTGTAATCCCTGTGCAAAACCACCAATACACCGAGATGGTGATGACTACTTGCTAGAGGATGAAACAGTTGTCTTTCATTAACAGAAAGCCTGTACTACACAGTAATGTGATTTACCAAGCCAGCTGAGATAGATCACTCAGGGATATCCAATCATTCTCATTTTAATTCCAGATGTAGCATTGTTTAAAAAGAATCATTACAAAGTGTGTTTTCTAGTAAGAAATGTAGATCCTCAGTATGAGCTCAAAAGAGAGACAGAGACTCAACTTGTGCAGTTTTTTTTTTAAAAAATCACTACAAATTCAAGTTTATGATCATGAAGGGTAAATAGTGCGATGGTCAGCAGGGCGCTGAGTAGAGTGACACAGAGTAATATAGGTCCAGCTCCACACTGGCAACCTGCCATAGTTCCTGTTTTGAGGAAGTTGATGTGGTTCACAAAGCCCGGCATTATTTAAAGGCCTGCAATGAGGTGGCAGCAACAGAGTAGGTTCCAGACTGATACTGCGCTTGCCCTCACTCTCTCCCAATTGTTTGTCCAGTAGAAGGCTGAGAGCGATCACATTGTGAAGCAGCAGATGGAGGGGAGATACAGCGATTCACTGGACAGCAGTTTGGGTCTCAGTCTGCAGCATCCTCTTACACACTGGCACTGCCAGCCTGACAGCTGCTATAGCCTGGCACATCCTCCACATCTGGTGATGTCCCATAGTCAGAGCACTCAGCATTCCTCGTCCTGGTACAGAGGCTCCTCCATTTCCTGGCACTCGAGGTGTTCAAGGCGATCAGACCGACTGTTCACAATCTCATCCGGAGTTTTCATGAACCTGACAAATGGCAACGGGGAAAGCAGCATGGTTCAGGCAGGATGTAGCAGCCTCATGTACCCCCAAGTCGGCCCCTCACTGCAACCCCCCCCCAGTCCCTATCTGCCCTCATTCCACAATCTCTCTGCCTCCTCCTGTCAGTCCCTCCCCTCTCCATATCTGCCTCCTCCCCAGGACCTCAATCTGCATCTGCCCTGTTCCCCATGACTCCCAACTATCTGCCCCCCAATGCCCCAATCCCAGCCTCCCCATGCTCTGTGTAACCCATCCCCAGAACCCCTAATCTGTATATGCCTCCTATTCCAAATCCCCGTTCACCCAAGCAGCAATACCCCACTGCACCTCTGAACACACCCACCCCAGGGACCCATCCCAGATTCCTGCTGCTACTCCACCCCTCATTACCTGAACAGGAGTCTCTGGCCAGGCTCCTTCTTAATGATGTTGAGTTTGTAGTAATGGCGGAGAGCTCGCGACATTTTCTCATACGTCATGTTTGTTCGGTTCTGTTGCAGACAGAGGCTCAGATCAGTAACTGACACCAGTACCGTGTAAACATGAAGCAGAAAACCCCACCGCAGTCCCTTGTTGCAGGGGAACCTTGAACACTCCATTTCCACTCAGGTGTTGGGTGTTCATTGCGGCCAATAGCTTAGGAACATCCCAGTGACCCTGTGACTCCGTCATCCTCACCATCCCCTTTAATGACAGTATCCTCACCATCCCCTTTAATGACACCATCCCCATTCTTATCACTGATTGGTGTGAAAATGTGATGTGGCCCACTTTGGTACAATGAATAGAAAATCAGTTCAGCCCTTAATAAGCCAAGTCCACAAACACAGAGACCCAGGTGTCCTTATCGACAAAAATCACAATATCACAAAATATTAGCAGTCAGATACAGCAAGTATTTGGGAAGCAAATGGAATGTAAGAATATGGGCCTTTATTGCAAGATGGATGGAGTATTAAACAACAGGAGTTTTGCTACAGCTGAATGGAGCACTAGTGAGACCACATGCTGTGCATTTCTTTAGCCTCCTTACCTGGGGAGAGATATGTTTTAGTGGAACATGAGACAAAGGGACAAAGGCAGATATGTTCTGAAGAAACATTGAGGAAGTTTTAGCTATACTCACTGAAGTTCGTAAGAATGAGAGGCAATCTTATTGAAATATACAAGATCCTGAGAGAGCTTAATGGGGTGAATGGGAAATGATGTTTCCCCCTTGCAGAGGTCACATTTAAAAAATAAAGGGGCCAAAGAAGAAGAGAACTTGCTCTCTCAGTGGGATGTCAGTGTTTGAACTTCTCTTCCACAGTGACATAGGAGTTTGTTTTGTATTATCTCATCTACCTTCTCTGGCTTGAGAAGGAGACAGTGCCTTCAACATGGTTTCCCCCTCAAACCACCTCACCCGTGTTCTCACTCACTCGAACATTATCAGTGAGGCACCATGCACTGCATTCTTCTGGTCGAGTCAAGAAATTAAACTGCAATGGAGAATTTGAAGACCTGGCCAGTTATTTACTGCACAGAAAAGGGCCCACCGAGTCTGTGCCAGTTAAAAACAACCGCCTAACTAATCTAATCCCATTTTCCTGCACTTGGTCCATGGTCTTTTATGCTTTGGCATCACAAATGCATATCAAAAACAAAGAGGTTTCTGCCTTGACCACCCTCACGGACAGTAGGCTCCAGACTCCCACCACCCTCTGGGTGAAAGGTTTTTCCTTATAGCTCCCCAAAACCTCTGCCCCTGACCTAAAAGCTATACCTCTGGTCATTACAAAGGGAAACATTTCTTCCAGTCTACAACCCTCAGTTGTATACATCTCAATCACATCCCATAACAATCTGCTATGCTCCAAGAAAAACAACCCCAGTTTGGCCATACGCTCTTCATAACAAACTCTCCAGCCCGAGCACTTCCTGGTAAATCTCCTCTGCACCTTCTCCAGTGCTGTCACATGCCTCTGAAAATGTGGATTCCAGAACTGCACACAGCTGTGGCTTAATCAACATTTTATACAGTTCCAGCATAACCTCCCTGTTCTTAATCTTTGAATCTCCAAGCCTTGATCTACCTTCTCCACCTGTCCTGATACTTTAAGGGACCAGTGTACATGCACACAAAGGTCCATCTGATCCTCAAGTGTTTTCCAGGATTCTAACATTCATCATCTATTCCTTTGCCTTGTTGGTGCTAACCAAGTGCATCACCTCACATTTAACCCAATGAATTCCATTCGCCCGTTTATACCCTTTTGTAGTCTAAGGCTATCCTACTCACGGTTTGCCAGCCCTCCAGTTTTTGGATCATCTGTGAACTTGGGTTGTACTGCGAAAAGCAAATTTCAACATAGAAAGATTGCTGCAGACTGATACAGTAAAAACAGAATGAATAATGACCCAGAAGATGAGTCAAAGGGCTTAAAAACAGAAAAGATTCTAAATATCTGTTCAGGAACGGGAGTGTTGCTGGCCAGCCAGCATTTATTGCCCGTCCCTATTTGCTCCGAAGGTGGTGGCGAGATGCCTTCTTGAAGCACTGTAGCCCGTGGGATGTAGCTAGACCCACAATGCTATCAAGAAGGGAGCACCAGAAAGTTTGAAGACCATTTTTCAAGCAGGGGAATTTGGAATGGACAATAAATGCTGGGCTAGCCAACTGAATGTTAAAGGGAGTGCAAAAACAAGACAAATGGGGACTCCTGTGTGCAAAGTCAACAGAAGGTTTGGATTTAGCTTTTCATGGTCACTCATTAGCAATGGGAGCCTCAAGGAACTGCCTGAGTCGAGGAGTCGAATGAGCTTCCTCATCAAGTCAACGCTTCAAACAATGTGACAAGGAACTGACTTCATTAGAACAGGCAAAGGACGCAATCCCAACCAGCAAAAAAATTCTGGGGATGCCAGAAATCTGAATCTAAACAGAAAATGCTGGAGAATCTCAACACGTCTGCCATCATCTGGACAGAGAGAAACAGAGTTAATGTTTCAAGTTGAGAGCCTCCCTCAGAACTGGAAAAAGTTGGGGATGTAAGAAAGCAAGTGAAAGAGGGAGCACGGAGAGCAATCAATAATGGGAAGTTGTGGGCTGTAAGACAGGAAAGGTTAAGTGACAAAAGGACAGAGCAGCATGGTGGCTCAGTGGTTAGCACTGCTGCCTCACAGCGAAAGGAGCCCAGGTTCAATTCCACCCAGTGACTGTGTGTGGAGTTAGCACATTCTCTCTGCGTCTGCGTAGGTTTCCTCTGAGTGCTTCTATTTTCTTCCACAGTCCAAAGGATGTGCAGGTCAGGTGGACTGGCCATGCTAAATTGATCTGGGATGTGCAGGCTAGGTGGGTTAGCCATAAGAAATGCAGGGTTACAGGGATAGGATAGGGATTGGTGGGATGTTGATATGCCGAATGGTCTGCTTTCACGTTGTTGGGATTCTATGATCCTATGATCCATGGTGAGATTGAGTAAAGAAACAAAGAAAGAAGTCTCAATGATGTGTGAATGGCAGAATAGCAGCTGCCCAAATACAAAGTGAAAAAATCAAGAGAAGGGGAGAGAGTGAAAACAGATCGAATCAGCAAAAATAAACTCAGACAAAAAAAAACCCAGCAGAGATTACATTTGGAAATTATTGAATATTGAGTCCCAAAGGCCATAGAGGGCACAGTCAAAGATGAAATGTTATTCTTCCATTCGAAGGCTGGGGGGGTCAGACTAGAAACAAGGTGAAGGAAAATGACCAGACACTTAGGTTCATCCTGGTCACTGTCATAAAACATTACAGCGCAGTACAGGCCCTTCGGCCCTCGATGTTGCGCTGACCTGCCATACGAATCTGAAGCCCATCAAACCTACACTATTCCATGTACATCCAATGTACATGGAATACGAATCTGAAGCCCATCAAACCTACACTATTCCATGTACTTGTCCAATGACGACCTAAATGCACATAAAGTTGGCGAATCTACTACCATTGCAGGCAAAGCATTCCACGCCCCTA
>NC_057735.1:53100694-53102636 GCF_004010195.1 Chiloscyllium plagiosum
TCCCGTGGGCTGGCCGGAAGTGGGCGGGTCGTCGCTGGCCGGAAGTCTGCCCTCCCCCTTCCGTCAGGGCGGGAGCGGAAGTGGCGGTCGCTAGGGGAGGCCTAGCTGCTCCTGGTGAAGCCTGAGGCGGGAGAGAGATGGAGCTGGAGCGGCCGGTGAGAGCCGGGGGGGGGGGAGGGGTAACTCTGTCAGTCACTGTGAGGGGGGGGGGGTCTCTGACAGTTTAAATAAAACAATCCGAGGGCGGTGGGATTGTCCGTTGTTTAAATGGGAAGAGGAGGCGGGGGAACAGTAACTGGGACCGAGTCAGTAAATAAATAAATAAATAAACAAACACTGGGGCGGGGGTGGGGCTCCCTCAGAGCTGACCCTCCGGCAGTGCCCGCGGTGACCCCTGACCCTCCGGCAGTGCCCGCGGTGACCCCTGACCCTCCGGCAGTGCCCACGGTGACCCCTGACCCTCCGACAGCGCCAGCGGTGACCTCTGACCATTTGACGGTGCCTGCGGTGACCCCCGACCCTCCGGCAGTGCCCGCGGTGACCCCTGACCCTCCGACAGCGCCAGCGGTGACCTCTGACCCTTTGACGGTGCCTGCGGTGACCCCTGACCCTCCGGCAGTGCCCGCGGTGACCCCCGACCCTCCGGCAGTGCCCGCGGTGACCCCTGACCCTCCGACAGCGCCAGCGGTGACCTCTGACCCTCGAACAGTGCCCGCGGTGACCCCTGACCCTCCGGCAGTGCCCACGGTGACCCCTGACCCTCGAACAGTGGCCGCGGTGACCCCTGACCCTCCGACAGTGCCCATGGTGACCTCTGACCCTCCGACTGTGCCCGCGGTGACCTCTGACCCTCGAACAGTGCCCGCGGTGACCCCCGACCCTCCGACAGTGCTTGCGGTGACCTCTGACTCTCCGGCAGCGCCCATGGTGACCTCTGACCCTCCGACTGTGCCTGCGGTGACCTCCAACCTCTTGACAGTTCCCTCGCTGACCCCTGACAGTGCCCGCGGTGACCTCCAACTTTCCAACCGCGCGTACAGTGACCTCTGACGACCCTCCGACAGTGACCTCTGTCTCTTGGGCATTGCTCGTGGTGACCTCTGACCCTGGGACCGTGGCCCGCCCGACTTTCGGACGGTGCCCGCGGTGAACTCTGACCTTCCTCCTGCAGGGCGCGGTGTCCGGTGAAGCGGTGACCCCGGATGCCTCTTGCCTGGAGGAGTTGGAGCCGATGGAGTCCGATGCGGCGAACGCCCCTGTCTATTGCATCTGCCGGAGGCCGGACATCAACTGCTTCATGATGTGAGTCAACCCCCCCAGCCGCTCGCCTGGACCGGCTGGCCTCCAGGGTGGGGGCGGGGTGGGGGGAGCGGGGGGCGAGGGGCCAAGTGGACTGCCCCTCCCGGCCCAAAGCGTCCCTCACCTTCCGATTCCCGAGGACCCTCCCTGTCAAAGCCTCGAGGGTTCGAGCCCGGGGCCGCACCGTCTCCCTTTGCTCCCGGGTCAAGGTCACACGACACCAGGTTAGCGTCCATTAGCTTCACTTGGAGCCACCTGCTTTAGGGGCGATGCCCCTGGGTTGGGTGGCGTGCGGAGCTGCAAAGCCACACGTCATACAGAGTTAAAGATCACACAACTCCAGGCCCACATTCACAGAGCTGTACAGCGCGGAAACAGGCCCTTCGGCCCACCCTGTCCGTGCTGACCCAGATACCCCTAACCTAACCCAGTCCCCCCCGTTTGCCAGCACTTGGCCCATCTCCCCCTAAACCCTTCCTATCCATGTCCCCCCCCCATTCTTTTAAATGTTGGCATTGTACCAGCCCCCACCACTTCCTCTGGCAGCTCGTTCCACACACGCACCACTCTCTGGGGGGAAAAAGTTACCCCTCGGGTCCCTTTCCCCCCTCTCACCTTAAACCTACGCCCCTCTAGTTCTGGG
>NC_057735.1:53103075-53110759 GCF_004010195.1 Chiloscyllium plagiosum
TTGTCCTAAACCCCTTCCTGGTACTCCAGTTAATTCCCGAAATCCCTTCCTGGTACTCCAGTTAATTACCCAAATCCCCATTCCTGGTACTCCAGTTAATTACCCTAAACCCCTTCCTGCTTTTGCTATTTCAGTTAATTCCCCAAAACCCACTTCCTGGTACTCCAGTTAATTCCCGAAATCCCTTCCTGGTACTCCAGTTAATTACCCGAAACCCCCTTCCTGGTACACCTGTTAATTACCCTGAACCCGACTTCCTGGTACTCTAGTTAATTGCCCTAAACCCCCCTCCTGGTACTCCAGTTAATTACCATAAACCCCTTCCTGCTTTTCCAGTTAAATGACCGTACCCACTTCCTGCTATTTCAGTTAATTCCCCGAAACCCACTTCCTGGTACTCCAGTTCATTACCCTAAACCCCACTTCCTGGTACTCCAGTTAATTCCCGAAATCCCTTCCTGGTACTCCAGTTCATTACCCTAAACCCCCTTCCTGATACTCCAGTTAATTACCCTGATCCCCCTTCCAGGTTCTCCAGTTAATTACCTTAATACCCCTTCCTGGTACTCCAGGTAATTGACCTAAACCCCTTCCTGCTTTTCCAGTTAAATGCCCGTACCCACTTCCTGCTATTTCAGTTAATTCCCCGAAACCCCCCCCCTCCTGGTACTCTAGTTAATTAGCTGAAAATGTATTGCTGGAAAAGCACAGCAGGTCAGGCAGCATCCAAGGAGCAGGAGAATCAACGTTTCGGGCATGAGCCCTTCTTCAGGAATGAGGAAAGTGTGTCCAGCAGGCTAAGATAAAAGGTAGGGAGGAGGGACTTGGAGGAGGGGTGTTGGAAATGCGATAGGTGGAAGGAGGTTAAGGTGAGGGTTATAGGCCGGAGTGAGGGAGTGGGAGGTCAGAGGAAGATGATTGCAGGTTAGGAAGGCCGTGCTGAGTTCGAGGATTGGAATGAGACAAGGTGGGGGGAGGGGAAATGAGGAAACTGGAGAAATCTGCTGTCCATGTCTCTTTGTCTCTGTCTTTTTCTCTCCTTCTCCCTGCTGTCAGTTCCTGGTGACTAAAGTTTCGGGTGGACTGCAAGAGCTTGGGAGCGTTGTGGCTCGGGTGGGGGTGGGGGTAGGGGTGGGCGTAATTGTCAGAGACGTAGCTGGAGCGTTTGGGCCTCGGGTGAGTCCGCCTTGACCCCAGGAGCCGACGGCAGCATGCACAAGACGTCCGAGTTGGTGTGCCAACCGACAACTCCCCTCGCCGTGTTCGAATCGTACCTGGTGCTCCTGGTTAGGGCGAGGTTCGGGGGTGGGGCTGCGGTGTTGGGTAGGGTTCCTGGTGCTGCCCCCTGCAGTCGAACAGCCTCCCCACCTCCACTCCCCCCCCGGGAAACCGCGCTCCCTCCTCCAACATTGGCACCGTTGTTATCTCGATTAGTCTTCGACACACAGATGACCGCGAGAGCTGTCATCTCTCAGCCAAAAGCAGCTGGGGCGGTGGGGGGGGGAGGGTGGGGCGGGGATGTTGCCTGTCCAGTTACCCCCTCCTTTAATTCCTGCAATGACAGAGGGGGAATTTCTTCCGCGGGGTTGGTTCTCGGTTGTCGAAACCATCAGATTTAAATTTAATTAGTTCGTGGTGGCTGCGCGTCAGGGTTCGAATCGATTGGCTAAAAATCAAAGCTGTCGTTGACTCAGGTACCTTCCGCACTGGAAAACAGCCCCCTGCAGGCGTTTTGTTTAAGTCTCTAAGTACCAGGGAAAAAAAAACACAATCTTTTGAAGGGACCACGCAATAAATTGCCCCAGGCATTTCACAACCACAAAATCCTGCCTCCCGATCAATTGCTTCTCTGGCTGACTCCTGTGAGTCGTGGGGTAGGGTCTTGGAGGCGATGGGGGGGGAAGCGAATGGTGGCACTGCCTCACGGTGTAACCCTCTCTTCTCTCCCCCGCCCCCATCCCGGCAGCGGATGCGACAAATGCAATGAGTGGTTCCACGGCGACTGTATCCAGATCACGGAGAAGATGGCCAAGGGGATCAGGCAGTGGTACTGTCAGCAGTGTCGAGGTGAGACAGCCCAGCCCCGTCTCTCTTCCCCTCAGACTGGACACACTTTTCTCATTCCTGAAGAAGGGCTCATGCCCGAAACGTCGATATTCCTGCTCCTTGGATGCTGCGCTTTTTCAGCAACATATTTTCAGCTCTGATCTCCAGCATCTGCAGACCTCACTTTCTACTCTAGTTAATTACCCTAAACCCCTTCCTGGTACTCCAGTTAATTACCCTAAACCTCCCTCCTGGTACACCAGTTAATTACCCTGAACCCCACTTCCTGGTACTCTAGTTAATTGCCCTAAACCTCCCTCCTGGTACACCAGTTAATTACCCTAAACCCCCTTCCTGGTACACCAGTTAATTGTCCTAAACCCCTTCTTAGTACTCCAGTTAATTACCCTGAACCCCACTTCCTGGTACTCCAGTTAATTACCTTCAACCCCCTTCCTGGTACTCCAGTTAATTATCCTAAACCCCGTCCTGGTGCTCCAGTTAATTAGCTGAAAATGTGTTGCTGGAAAAGCGCAGCAGGTCAGGCAGCATCCAGGGAACAGGAGAATCAACGTTTCGGGCATAAGCCCTTCTCCAGTTAATTACCCCAATCCTCCTTCCTGGTTATCCAGTTAATTGCCGTCAACCCCTTCCTGATACTCCAGTTAATTTCCCGAAACCCCTTCCTGGTACTCCAGTTAATTACCCAAAACCCTTTCAGGGTACTCCAGTTAATTACTCTGAATCCTCTTCTGGAAGTCCAGTCGTGTCGTCTGATCCCCCTCCGGTACTCCATTGAATTACTGTGTTAACTGAACGATGTGATTTTTTTTTCCTTAATTCTCCCATTGAAGAGCAATGTTATAAATGGCAAGCTGACAGATTTGGTTGATACCCACTTTTCACAGGTTACCTGGAGGATGGTAATGCACCTGGCATTTGAGTAACTTCATTATAGTCTGGGATTTGCACGGGAGTCATGTTCAGGACAACATGCGTCAGCGGGATTTTGGAGGAAGTAAAGTCATCATTTCTATCATCCTCAGGCACACATGGAAACTAGGAGCTGATTGTCCGGTTTGTCTTCTCGTTCACAACTTCTGCTTCATTGGTGTTGACACTGTAAGACCAGAAGGAGGCCATTTGACCTGTTCAGTCTGCTCCACCATTCAATGACATCATGGCTGTTCTGATAACCCTCAACTCCTATCCCCATAACCTTTGATTCCCTTACCAGTTAAAAATCTGTTTATATACTAAGAAACCCAACCTCGCCAGCCCTCTGCAATTGAAACATTGCAACATGCACTATTGTTTAAGAATGGAATGAGAGAAAGCAGGAAATTAGTGAACCCTTACTGAATGTCTCTTCCGGGGAAGTTGGAAGAACCTCTAATTAAAGGCAGAATGATTTAGCACTTAGGCGAAATCTGAGCTGATCATAATGTGAATTTGTAATGGATAGGTCATAGCCAATGAATGTAATTGAATTATTTGAGGAAGTGGCTACAGTAATAGAGAATTATAGTACAGTAATAATCTTTGGATGGAGTTTAAGTGGACTTCCACAAGACATTCACTAAGATTTCAAATATGTGACTGCTGGCTAAAATTAAACCTCATAAAATTGAAGTGAAATAAAAGGGCCTCTATTAGTCCATGCGTTGAGTACAGAACATTGGTTAGGCCACTTTTGGAATACTGCATTCAATTCTATATCCTCCTTGCTATAGGAAGGATGTTATGAAACTTGACAGGGTTCAGAAAAGTTTTACAAGGATGTTGGCAGGGTTGCAGGGTTTATGCTATAGGGAGAGGCTGAATAGGCTCAGGCTATTTTCTCTGGAGTATTGGAGGATGAGGGAAGACTTTAAAGAATTAAAGTGAATTTATTGTCACGTGTGAAAAGCTTTGTCTTGTGAGCAATACAGGCAGATCACAGAGTTAAATAGCATAGATAAATAAATAATAGCAAAAACAAAAACACAGGTGCAGGCCAATGTTAAGAGTTTATGAGTCCATTCAGTATTCTAACGACAGTAGGGTAGAAACTGTTTCGAAACCGGCTGGTGCATGTGTTAAGGCTTCTGTACCTTCTCCCTGATGGTAGAGGTTGTAGAAAACATTGCCAGGGTAGGATGGATCTTTGAGAATGCTGGTGGCCTTTCCTTGACAGTGGGCCTGGTAGATGGATTCAGTGGGCGGCACGGTGGCACAGTGGTTAGCACTGCTGCCTCACAGCGCCAGAGACCCGGGTTCAATTCCCACCTCAAGCGACTGACTGTGTGGAGTTTGCACGTTCTCCCCGTGTCTGCGTGGGTTTCCTCCGGGTGCTCCGGTTTCCTCCCACAGTCCAAAGATGTGCAGGGTCAGGTGAATTGGCCATGCTAAATTGCCTGTAGTGTTAGGTAACGGGTAAATGTAGGGGCATGGGTGGGTTTCGCTTCGGCGGGTCGGTGTGGACTTGTTGGGCCAAAGGGCCTGTTTCCACACTGTAATCTAATCTAATCTAATCTATAGATGGGAGGTTGACCTTTGTGATTGTCCGGGCTGAGTTCACCACTCTCTGTAACTGTCTCCGATCTTGAATGATACAGTTGCCATACCAGGGAGTGATACATCCAGACAGAATGCTCTCAATGGCGCACCTATAAAAGTTGGCAAAGGTATTCGCCGTCATGCCAAATTTTCTCAGCTGCTTGAGGAAGAAAAGATGTTGTTGGGCCTTTGTAACCAGTGCATCCACATGAAGAGTCCAAGAAAGCTTGTTTGGATGACCACCCTCAGGAGCTTGACACTCTCCACTCGTTCCACCTCTGTGCTGTTAATATGTAGGAAGGGCATGAGTAATATCCCATCGAAAGTTAATAATTCCTTGGTTTGTAAAATCATGAGGGGCATGGATAGGGTGAATAATCAAGGTCATTTCCCCAGAGTAGGGGAGTCCTAAACCAGAGAGCATAGATTTAAGGTGAGAGGGGAAGGATTTAAAAAGGACCTAAGGGATAATGTTTTCACAGAGTGGGTGAACTGCCAAAGAAAGTGGTGGAGACTGGTACAATTATAACATTTAAAAGGCATCTGTATGGGTACTTGAATAATAAAGATTTAGAGGGATATGGCCCAAATGCTGGCAAATCGGACTAATTAATTAGGATATTTGGTTGGCGTGGATGAGTTGTACCAAAGGGTCTGTTTCTGTGCGGTACATCTCTATGGCTGTTGTGGTGCCCCTATCTCTGGCCCAAAAGGGTTGGATTTATGTCACATGCTCCAGAGATGTGTTATGTGTAAAATCTCTGAGCAAGTTGATCTGGAAGATAAATTATTGACCTAGTCTAGGCCAGAAAGTCCCAGTTCAACATACACATGTAAATGTGTTGATTTTGAAAAACAAAAATAGTTGGGTTTAGGAGTTTGATCAGATGGTAGAACGCTGGGAGGTTAGGCGTGGCTGTAACTTCTAGATGTTAATGGCAAAGAAGGAGACCACTCAGTCCTTCATGTCAATGAAGATCTGACTGCACTAATCTCATTTTCCAGCCCGTTGCCCATCATCCTGGAGGTATCAGCAATACAAGTGAATACCTAAATTCCGATGAAATGTCAAAAGAGTTCGTGACTCAACATCCTTTCAACAGTGAATTCCAGATCACTGCCAGATCTCAGTGACAAACAATCTCCTCCTAACCCTCTATCTCTTCCCTTGTTTCTAAGTCCCCTGGTTATTAAAGAACAAGGAACAGTGCAGCACAGGAACAGACCCTTTGGTTCTCCAGGCCTGTGCCAACACATTTTGCCCTTCCAAAGTAGAACTGTCTTCACTTACACAATCCATAATCTTGTATTCCCTTCCTTTTCATATATTCGTCCAAGTGTTTCTTGAATGCTGTTATTATAACTACTTCCAAACCCACCTCTGGCAGCATATTCCAGGCACTCACCACCCTTTGTGTGAAAAATCTGCTTTGCACATCTCTTTTAAACTTCAGCCCCTGCACCTTGAACCTGTGTCCCCTAGTAATTGACCCCTTCATCTTGTGAAAAAACCTCATACTTTCCATCCTATCCATGCTATTCGCAATCTTATAAACTTCTATCAAGTTGCCCCTCGATCTCCTGCGTTCCAGTGAAAACAATCCCAGCCCATCCAACCTGTCTTCATAGCTAAAAGCCTCTAAACCAGGCAATATCTCATTAAACCATTTCTGTACCCCCTCCAAAGCATTCACATCCTTTGTAGTGCGGTGAATAGAACTGTATGCAATATTCCAAGTGTAGCCTAACTAAAGTTCTATAAAGCTGTGGCACGACATGTCTATCCTTATACTCAATGACATTTCCAGTGAAGGCAAGCATGCCATAGGCCTTTTTAACTATCTTATCACCTTTGGTGATCTGTGGACCTGCACACCCAGATCCCTCTGCATTTTAATACTTCTAAGGGTTTTGCCATTCACTGTATAATTTCTTCTTGACCTTCCAAAATGCATCACTCACTTCTGGGCAGTCTGTTGGGCAGAGGGAAAGATGGCAATGGGTTGGGCAAGGGTAGAGCGAAATCCTGCAGGAAAACATCCAAGGGATCACTAAACCCATCATTTGGCGCCTGGCTCTCCATGGCAATGTCAAACGAGGAGGTGCATGAGGTGTTGAAGATCTTCCTGGAGAACGTGATCAGGGTTTGGTCAGCTACACGAAGCATGCCAAACACAAGACTGTGACTGCCATGGATGTCATGTATGCGCTGAAGCGCCAGGGGCAAACACTGTCCGGCATCGGTGGTTGAAGGTAGCTTTTTTCCACCTGTCCTTGACCTTCCTATTGCATCCTCTCTCACTTATCCAGATTAAACACCGTGTGGTATTTTTCTATCCATGCCTCCAACTGATCTATATCCTGCTGTATCCTCTGACAATTCTCCTCACTATCTACGGCTCCACCAGTCTTTGTATCATCGGTGAACTTGCTAATTAGACCAGCTACGTTTTCCTCCAAATCATTTATGTAGACCACGAACAGCAGAGGTCCCAGCACTGATCCCTGTGGAACACTACTAGTCACAACCGTCCATTCTAAAAAGCATCAGTCCACCGCTATCCTCTGTTTCATGACTAAGCTATATCCTCAGGAGAATTCATACTCTCAACAAACAGTATTTCAATTCCATCTCAAACATCAAAAACTGTAAGTACAATAAACTTTTATCCACCCGCCTCCATAACTAGCGCTCCTCAAACATTCCAGAAGATTCCCCTGGCCTCGGAACCTATTCCACCATTAGCCATGCGGCTGATGCAGCTGCCACCCCCACGCTGATTGATGATGTGACTTCTGCCCCATCATGGCCACTCCCACAACCACTACCGCCCCTCACAATTCCTCATGCACCACACGTGACATCACTTCCGCCTCCACATCATCGCTGATGCCACATGCTCAGTGACGTCCGCCACCTCTACTGCCGTGGTCACCATCACTTCCGCCCCCACCAGCGGCACTCACCTGTATTCTGCTGACATGCCCCCCCATAGACCCCACTGTCACTATCCGCACCCACCAGAACCCCGAGGGGAACACTACCCCTGCTCATGACTCCACCCCCATTCCCCCCACCATCACACCCACTCCAGTTACA
>NC_057735.1:53113025-53124247 GCF_004010195.1 Chiloscyllium plagiosum
CCATCCTGGCACTTTGCCCTGCCACCGCAGGAACTGTAAAACCTGCGCCCACATCACCTCCCTCTCCTCTATCCATGGCCCCATTGGAGCTTTCCACATCCATCAAAGTTTTACCTGCACATCCACTAATATCATCTATTGTATCCGTTGCTCCGGATGCGGTCTCCTCTACACTGGGGAAACTGGACGCCTCCTAGCAGAGCGCTTTAGGGAACATCTCCGAGACACCTGCACCAATCAACCAAACCGCCCCGTGGCCCAACATTTCAACTCCCCCTCCCACTCTGCTGAGTACATGGAGGTCCTGGGCCTCCTTCACCGCTTCTCCCTCACCACCAGACGCCTGGAGGAAGAACGCCTCATCTTCCGCCTCGGAACACTTCAACCCCAGGGCATCAATGTGGACTTCAACAGTTTTCTCATTTCCCCTTCGCCCACCTCATCCTAGTTCTAAACTTGCAGCTCAGCCCTGTCCCCATGACTTGTCCGGACTTGTCCTACCTGCCTATCTCCTTTTCCACCTATCCACTCCACCCTCTCCTCCCTGACCTATCACCTTCATCCCCTCCCCCACTCACCCATTGTACTCTATGCTACTTTCTCCCCACCCCCACCCTCCTCTAGCTTATCTCTCCACGCTTCAGGCTCACTGCCTTTATTCCTGATGAAGGGCTTTTGCCCAAAACGTCGATTTCGAACCTCCTTGGATGCTGCCTGAACTGTTGTGCTTTTCCAGCACCACTGATCCAATTCTGTATCCATCTTGCCAGGTCGCCCCGATACCATGTGACTTCACCTTTTGTACCAGTCTGCCGTGACAGTCCTTGTCAAAGCTTCACTGAAGTTTGAAGACAACATCAACAGCTTTTTCCTCATCAATCATCTTTGTCATCTCCTCAAAAACCTCAATCAAGTTAGCAAGGCATAATCTCCCCCCCCCCCCCCCCCCACCCCCCCAAAACCATCTGTCCATCACTAATAAGGCCATTTGCTTCTATATATAGAGACTTTGACCCTGAGAATCTTTTCCAATAATTTCCCTACCACTGACTTGAGGCTCAGAGGCCTGTAATTTTCTGGATTTCCCCTGCTACCCTTCCTAAACAATGGGACAACATTGGCTATTCTCCAGTGCTCTGGGACCTCACATGTGGCCAAAGAGAATACAAAGATGTCTGTCAATGATCCAGCAATTAGTTCTCTTGCCTCCCTCAATATTCTGGGATAGATCCCATCAGGACCTGGGGACTTATCCAAATTGTTTTAAGATGCACAACACCCCTTACTTTTTAATAGGAACTTGGCTTAGAAATTTGACCCTCCCTTCCCTGAGATCATCCTCCACTAATTACTTCTCTTTGGTGAATACCAACGCAAAGTATTCGTTTAGGTCCTTGCCTACCTCTTCTGGTCACGCATAGATTCCCTTCTTTGTCCTTGAGTGAGCCAACCCTTTATTTAGCTACCCTCCTGCTTTTTATATATGTATAAATGTTTATTTGGATTGATCCCTCTACTAATGGAAAAACAAGTCTTCCCATGTGCCCCTCGTAACCTCTACCAGGTCCCCTCTCAGCCCTCTCTGTTCGCAGGAAAACAAACACAGCCTTTCCACTCATTCCTCATAGACCAGATCCTCCAGCACAGGCAACATCCTTGAAACAATGGCCTCTCTTACGCAATCACTTACTTTCCATCATATTGTGACCAGAACTGCACATGGTACTCAGTTGTGGCCTAACCAGTGCTTGTATAGTTCCAGCATAGCACCTTTGCTCTTGTATTCAGTACCTTGGCTAATAAAGGAATATATCCCATATCATGGGATCCCACAGTGTGGAAACAGGCCATTTAGCCCATCATATCACACTGACCCTCTGAACAGCATCCCACCCAGATCCACCCCATCCCTGTAACATTTCCTGTGGCTAATCCACCTAACCTACATAGCCCTGGTCACTATGTGCAATTTAGCGTAGCCAATCTACCCAACCCGCACATTTTTCGACTGTGGGAGAAAACTAGAACACCTGGAGTAAACTCACTCAGACATGGGGAGAATGTGCAAACTGCACACAAACAATGACCTGAGACTGGAATCAAACCCGAATCCCTAGTGCTGTGAGGCAGCAGTGTTAGCCACTGAGCCACCATGCCGCGCTGTCTTCTTAATCTCTATATCTAGCTGCCCTGCTGCTTTCAGGAATATGTGAAAATGCCCATTAAGGTCCCTCTAATCTTCAGTAATTTCCAGGGTCCTGGCATTCACAATGCAACTCCTGTTCTCGCTAGCTGTACCGAAGTTATGAACACAGACTTTTCTGGGTTGAATTCCATTTGCCACTGCTTTTCCCAGCTGACCAGATCATTGATTTCTGCTTGCAGTTTCTGGTTATCCTCTACCACTCTACCAATTTTCATGCAGATGCAGAGAGATGCAGAGTTAACATTTTGAATTTATTATAACTTCTTCAGGTCATTTGGACTCACCTCATGTTTATCCAGATTGAATTCCGTTGGCCACTGGTGAACCCATCTGACTAGCCATCTTGTAGGCAAAGGCTCTTCTCCTCACTATTTACCACCTCACCAATTTTTATATCATCCAGGAATTCTCTGATAATCCTTCTATATTCAGTCTAAATCATTTAGTAAACCACAAACAGCAAGGACCCTAACACTGACCTCTGTGAGACCCCATTGGATACAGATTTCCAGTCAAAAAATCACTCCTCAACCGCCACCCTCTGCTTCCTGAAACTCCACTGATTGTGGGTCCATTTTGCCAAATTTCCTCGGATCCCATAGCTCTTAGCTTTGCCATCATTCTCCCAAGTGGTACCTTATCAAAAGTCTTGCTGATGTCCAAGTAGACTACATCAAAAACATTGCTTTCAACTAGACACCTGGTCATCTCTGAAAAACCTGATTAAATTTGTCAAACATGATTTTCTGTCAATACATCCATGCTGACTATCCTTGATTAGTATGTGTCTCTCTAAGAGCAGATATATTCTACCCCTCAGAATTCTGTTTTGAGGAACAGTTTGTTTGCCATCTTTGTGTACTTTACCTATGGCCGAATTTGATGATCCGTCCAAGGTATCATCCCTCCTGATTGCTATAATCCTGATTAATATTAGGACCCTTTCTTCTCAATTCCCGTCTGTATCTAGCCTGAATTATCTATAACCAGCAATGTTGAGCTGCTGACTTGCCTATTTTTCAGCCAAGTCTCTGTCACAGTGATGATTGTATACTCCTACATGCCCTTCTGTGCATTTAGCTTGCCTGTCTGATTCCTCCGGTTCCTTGCATTACAAAACGTACAAGTTAGCCTTGTTGAACACAACTTCATTTTTGTATAGTTCAAGTTTCCTCTGCCTTTCAGGACACACTTATATTTTATTCTATTTCAGCTTCTCTGAATTACTGGTCAGGATCCCATGCCTCCTGCCAATCTAGTTTACACATCTAGCAAAGTTAGCAAACTTCCCTGTGAATATGCTGGTCCTGTTCCTGTTTTGATGCATCCCATTCAATCTGTAGGTCTCACCTCCTGCAGAAACACTCCTAGTGTCTCAGGAACCTACAGCCCTAATTTTTGCTCTGTCCTTCTAGTCCTGTAGCCACTACTGTGTGGCACCAGAAGTAATCCAGAGATTACGACCTGCTTTTCAATTTCCTCCACAACTGATTTGTAGGATCTCATTTCTCTTTTTTCCCATGTCCCAGGACCCAACATAGACCATGACCTCTGGCTGTTCACCCTGCCCTTTGCAGACATTCTCCAACATTCCTCCTGGCACTGGGAAGGCAACATACCTTTCTGAAGTTATATCAAAGGTTGCAGAATTGCTGGAGCACCCAAAGGCCTCCAATGAGGGAACTGTCACTCGCACCGTTTTCCAAGAATGGAAAATGTTTTTAATTGAGATACATTCAATGAATCTCTCAGTACGTGCTTGGTTCCTTCTCTGTTGGCGGTCACTCATTTCCCACTCTGCACACATTTCCTTATGGTGTGGGGTGACCACATCCTGAAACATACAAATCTTTCAGTCTCATAATACACTGTTTCTGCCCAAACTCTAGGACTAACAGCTTGAATTGCTGCAGGTGGAGACACGTCCTGACAAGTTGTTCACATCTCCAGGGGAATATTGCACTCCTGTCCACTGCCAGTCTGTTGATGGAGCACAGAGACCAGGCATACATGAAGGATCTGACAGGCAGTGCCCTTCTCATCACTGGCCAAGCGACATCTTGGTGTTTGTTGGAAAGTTCCAGTGATGAGGCCTTTTGCCAAATGGCTTTAACAGTCTGCTCAGGGAGCAATCTGACAGGATCTACCCACTGGTTTTCCCGCAGAGTCTCGAGGAAGTTACATGCTGACCATTTCCTGATGGACCTGTGATCAAAATTGTTTTCTTTTGCAAATTCTTCAATGAGTGACAGTAGCGATCCACAGACCCAGGTCAGGCCCATCCTTCGTAACACCAGGGATAGGTAGAACCTCAAGATGGGCTTACGCCCGAAACATCAATTCTCCTGCTCCTCGAAAGCTGCCTGACCAGCTATGCTTTTCCAGCACCACACTTTTAACTCAGAACCTCAAGACGAGAGCAGCATTGGGTATGTTCTTTGTGGGCGGCACGGTGGCACAGTGGTTAGCACTGCTGCCTCACAGCGCCAGAGACCCGGGTTCATTTCCTGACTCAGGCGACTGACTGTGTGGAGTTTGCACATTCTCCCCGTGTCTGCGTGGGTTTCTTCCGGGTGCTCCGGTTTTCTCCCACAGTCCAAAGATGTGCAGGTCAGGTGAATTGGCCATGCTAAATTGCCCATAGTGTTAGGTAAGGGGTAAATGTAGGGGTATGGGTGGGTTGCGCTTTGGTGGGTCAGTGTGGACTTGTTGGGCTGAAGGGCCTGTTTCCACACTGTAAGTAATCTAAAAAAAAATTTAATCAACTTTCTTTATCCATGATATCTCGTGGCACTGTCTACCTTAGACCTCCAGGTGAAGTGGAAGATGGCTCAGGTGGTTGAAACAGCAGTTTCGGGGAATGGGCCAGACCTGCACAACACCTCTATAACAGAGAGAGTGCACCACACCTGATGACCAGCTTTTTACTTGCAATGGAGATGAACTGGTGCTCCCAAAGGACTAATTTCTGTATCCCCTTGGCAATATATGCCTTCCAAGGTTTTGCACACATCCTGACCCCTCTAAACCATATTCCCAACACTTTCAGGTGATCTGTCCTGACAGTGAAAGGGGTAGAGGGTCAGTCAGCCCAGTTCCCAAAGAACATGGCCTGGCTCTTGCCTCAATCTACCTTGGTTCCCGAGGCCAGTTCGAACTGATCATGGATGCTTATGAATCTGTGCACTGATAGTGGATCCGAGCAGAAACCAGCAACATTATCCATGTACAGGGCGACTTTGACCTGCAAACTTCCGCTGCCTGGAATAAGTCATCTCTCTCAGACTCGCATTCTTCCTGATGGACTCAGTGAAAGGATCTGTCCAACACACAAACAAGGCAGGAGAGAATGGGCAGCCCTACCTGACTTCGGACCTGATCAGGAAGCTTTCTGATTCCCAGCCATTTTTTGAGACTGCACTAACGATGTTGGTGTAGAACAGTTGGATCCAATTGCAGATTCCCTCTCCAAAGCCCATTGTGGAGATCACGACCCACATGTACATTTGCAATATCCTGTCAAAGGCCTTCTCCTGGTTAAGGCTGGTGAGGCAGGCATCCACCTCTCTTTCCTGCAAGTAGGCAATCATATCCCTGAGGAGAGCGGGGCTCTCAGACATTGTGCTGTCTGGTACAACACTGATTTGCTCAGGTTGAATCACCAATCCCAGACCCAGTTGGGAATTACCTTAGACAAGATTTTGTATCTGTATTTTTATCTTTTGTATTTTCATCAGTCATCCTAATGAAGGCCATATGCCTGAAATGTCGATTCTCCTGCTCCTCGGATGCTGTGTGACCTGCTCCACACTCTCGACTTGCTGCAGTTTCATGGTGAATTACACCAGAATCAAGCAACTCCCCAGAGATGCAGCTTGCTGCGTGTCCAACCATTTATGTTTAGTTAATTCATTCATTTCAATGATTAACACTTCAAAAGTGAATTTCTTAAATGTTCTTTCCAGCTGCAATAAACATCTCTTGAATTCATCAGACAATTAAAAAAGACATGAAGAAATACCAACTAATCACCTTCCTGTCACATCAGACAGGACAGGTTTAAAGGGCTCTCTGTGACTGGGAGTTATCTCTCTTTGCTGTTCTCATGGAAATATGATGCCCTGTTTCTAAAGCTGCTGTCCCTCTCTCTTTTTTTGTAAAGATGCTGCCTCCACCCCCACCCCATTCTCTCTTTTTGATAAGTGAAAGAGCTACAAATGAATGAGTCTCACGTCAGCTAGGGAAACTATTGGAGAAAGTTCTGAAGTACAGCATCTAACTTCACTTGGAGAGGCAACGCTTGATCAGGGATAGTCAGAGGGAGGTCATGCCGTACAAATTTGATTGAAGTTTTTGAGGAGGTGACCGGGCATGTAGATGAAGGCAGTTGACGTACTTTATGTGGATTTAAACAAAGCCTTTGACAAGGTCCCACATAGGATATTTATCAAGAAAGCAAATGCACATGGGATACAGGGTAATTTGATAATATTGATAAAACAAGGGGAAGAAGGGACATGAGGGAAAATGTTTTTACCCAGAGAGTGGTGACAGTCTGGAATTTGATGCCTGAGAGGGTGGTAGAGGCAAATTGCCTCACATCTTTTAAAAGGAATCTGGAAAAGCTCATAACATTCAAGGCTGTTGACCCAGTGCTGGGAAATTGGATTAGGTTGAAGGTCAGTGTTTCTCACGTGTTGGTGCAGACTCGATGGGCCGAAGGGCTTCTTCTGCATTGTAAACTCTATGATTCTATAACATGTTTTCTCTCTTTCTCTCTCTCTCCCTCCTTCTGTTCAGGAGCATTGGCTCCTCCTCTACTTTGTGGAAGATGATCTGATGAATAGTGTCCATGTGTTCCTATTATCTCCCTTCCAGAAGACCTTATTCTCAGAATCCTCCTCAATATCTTGATTCAACCTCATCCCTAAATCCAACAGCAGCACCATTGAGGGCTGGCCCTTTGCTTCACTCTGATGTTGTCATTGAATCTTCCTGCTCATCCTCCGACTTGATTTTTTCTGTTCTAGCCGTGACCCATTCCCACCAGGAGCTGGGAGACAGGAGAAAGTACAAGCAATATCCAAAGCTGATCGAATACCAAATCAGTGCAGAGGATCTGGATTTTAAAAATCCTCATCTACTCCAGGAAAGACAATCTGGAAAGCAGCCAGGGACTGGGAATGGGACCGGACGGCAGGATGTAGTCTCCAAGTGACCAAGGAATGACAAACGCCTGTGAAAGGTCCTATTGCTGAGAACATGTATCGAGAAAAGAAAAAGGTACAACATCAAGTCGTGGGAATGGACACTATGGACAAACCAGAGGAAATTAGAACCTGATTGAAAACCTTTTGAACAATTCAAAATGGAGATCGTGAGTGAGAGGATAAACAGTCCACAGTATTTCTCTGCTAGGTAGAGAGGAAACTCTTTCTCTACTGTCCAGTCAAACACTCCTGGGACAGGGTCAGCACAGGGTTAGATGCAGAATAAAGCTCCCTCCACACTGTTACCATCAAACATTCTCAGGACAAGGACAGCACAGAGCTCTTGAACCAGTTGGTGTGTGTGTGTGTGTGTTCAAGCTTCAGTATCTTGGCAGCCTTCCCACAGCAACTCGCAGTGTAAATGGAGTCCATGGATGGAAAGTTAACTCCCGCGATGGTATGGGCTGTGTACACAACTTTCTGTGGTTTCATACATTCCAGTTGCTACACCAGGCTGTTGTGCACCCCGATAGTATGTTTTCTGTGGTGCATTTGTAAAAGTTGATTTCTTACGGAGATTAAAGCTCCCTCAGAGACTGAAAGAAGTCCTCAACTTTGTCCCCTTCAAAGACGCCCAGTACAGGGTTAATTAAGCAGTAAACGTGCCTCTACTGTTTTACACTTGAATATAAAGCTCCCTAGACTATTTTAAACAGAAGGTAAAAGTTTTTTTTCCACTGTCCCCATCAAACAGGACAGGAACTGCACAGGGTTAGATTCAGAGTAAAACTCTCTGTATTCTTTTAAACTGCCTTGACTCTTTTAAATGAAAAGTAAAACTTCTTCTCTACAGTTCCCATCAAATAGGGCAGGAACAGCACAGTGGTGGATACAGAGTAAAACTCCCTTTCATGGTAAAATATGGATCCCTGGCAGTGGAACTCTTTTCCTTTCTGAAGAAGCTCGTGGGTTTATCCAGCTTCAAGGAGTACTCTGGAACCGATGCCAACCTGGGCAGCTTGTGTCAGTCCAAAATGATTGAATGGTAAAGGAATCCTTCATGTCAACATTCAACCTTCATGAATCGAGATCCTGCTCTTGACACATTGTACCATCAAATCCCTTTTATTAATGTTGTAGCTACACAAAGTGCGACTGTGAAAGCACCCCACTGATTATCTGACCATTTCCCGGTAATAACACCCAATTATCGAGATAATATACATCATTCCCAATAGGAAAGTGAAAATCATAATGTGAATCATTAAGTTTAAAGACAAAGAGATAGCAAGAAGCAGCATCCCCCCACCACCACATAATGAGATAGTAATGGAGAGTAATCCTCAGCTGTAACTTAGTGGCCTCTTAACAACGTCTGATGAGTATCCTACCTGCATCCTCCCTTCCACCCTCTAAACCTCTTCACCCGACCAAGCAATAGTTAGATTAGATTAGATTAGATTACTTACAGTGTTGAAACAGGCCCTTCAGCCCAACAAGTCCACACCGCCCCGCCGAAGCGCAACCCACCCATACCCCTACATTTACCCCTTACCTAACACTACAGGCAATTTAGCATGGCCAATTCACCTGACCTGCACATCTTTGGACTGTGGGAGGAAACCAGAGCACCCGGAGGAAACCCACGCAGACACGGGGAGAATGTGCAAACTCCACACAGTCAGTCGCCTGAGGCGGGAATTGAACCCAGGTCTCTGGAGCTGTGAGGCAGCAGTGCTAACCACTGTGCCACCGTGCCGCCCAAAACTTTGTGATTTCAAATAAACCTGTTACACTATAACCTGGTGTCATGTGACTTCTGACTTTGTCCACCCCAGTGCAAAACCGGTACCTTCACATCCTCTAAACCTCAACTCAGGCCAAAGTCTGCTGCACTTGCTCGTTGCAGTTAGCCCCATAATTATTACATTCACTCCAAATCTGACATAGCTTCAATTAAAAAAAATCTGCCCCAGATCTCCAATCCTTCACAATATCTGCACTCTTCTCATTGGTTCTCAAACACCCCTGTTTTCACTTTCCTATTGGTCAGCCTGCATTCAGACTGGTACCAGGATTGGTGCTCTTGAATTCCCTTTCTTGTTCCCATGCTCAGCCCCTCTCTTTGCTATTAAAGCACACCCTAATACAGCAAACTTTGTTTTAACCTGCACCTTAGGAACTGGCGCTCTCTATAAACCGGCAAAAGTTATCTATTTGAAATATTGGATGTTTACTGTATTATTGCGATCTCTGCAATGTAGTCAGTTGAGGGTGTGAGTGAGGTGGCTCTCTGCCAGTAAGATTTATTTATGGCAAAGTTGCATTATTCTTTAAATTATTTATGCTGTAAATAAAGTGTAACAGTGATGTGTATACCTCCTGCATCACATTTCTATTCCTTAATGTATGTTTTACCCTGATTATGTGGATCTTTTGACCAACTGGAATATTTGATCAACTGTTCCACTCCTGGTGCGAGTTAATAAAAAGTTTGCTGTACTTATTGTATTATGTGACATGGTGGCCAATTTTTTTGAGAATGTTTCTGTGATTAAATGCGCTATATAAATGCAAATTATGTAAATTAGCTAGCTGAGCTGGAAGGTTTGTTTTCAGACATTTCATCACCGTAACTAGGTAACATCATCAGGAGGGTCTCCGGTGAAGTGGGGGTGGTATGTCCCACCTCTGTATAGGTCTTGGTTTCTTCAGGTGGGTGAGGTCATTTCCAGTTCTTTTTTTCAAGGGGAGGTAGATGGGGTCTAAGTCGATGTGTTTATTGATGGAGTTCCGGTTGGAATGCCATGCCTCTAAGAATTCTTATGCGTGTCTTTGCTTCATCTGTCTGAGGATGTGTGTGTTGTCCCAGTCAAAGTGGCGTCCTGCTTTGTCTGTGTGTATGGAAACTAGCGATAGTGGGTCATGTCTTTTGGTGGCTAGTTGGTGTTCATGTATCCTGGTGGCAAGTTTCCTGCTAGTTTGTCCGATGCAGTTTTTTTACCGTTCTTGTATGGTATCTTGTAAATTATGTTAGTTTTGCTGGTAGTATCTAATGGATCGTTTAGGTTCATTAGTCACTGTTTTAAGTATGTTGGTATGTTAGTGGGCTACCATAATGCCAAAGGGGTCTGAGTAATCTGATATGTCTTTAATGTAAGGTAATATGGCTAGAATTTTTGGTTCGCATAAACCAAATCATCCACCGACATTTCCGCCACCTCCAAACGGACCCCACCACCAGGGATATATTTCCCTCCCCACCCCTTTCCGCCTTCCGCAAAGACTGTTCCCTCGGTGACTACCTGATCAGGTCCATGCCCCCCTACAACCCACCCTGGCACTTTCCCCTGCCACCGCAGAAACTGTAAAACCTGCGCCCACACCTACTCCCTCACCTCTATCCAAGGCCCTAAAGGAGCCTTCCACATCCATCAAAGTTTTACTTGTACATCCACTAATATAATTTAATGTATCCATTGCTCCCGATGCGGTCTCCTCTACATTGGGGAGACTGGGCACCTCCTAGCAGAGCGCTTTAGGGAACATCTCCGGGACACCCGCACCAATCAACCACACCGCCCCGTGGCCCAACATTTCAACTCCCCCTCCCACTCTGCTGAGGACATGGAGGTCCTGGGCCTCCTTCACCACCGCTCCCTCACCACCAGACGCCTGGAGGAAGAACGCCTCATCTTCCGCCTCGGAACACTTCAACCCCAGGGCATCAATGTGGACTTCAACAGCTTCCTCATTTCCCCTTCCCCCACCTCACCCCAGTTCCAAACTTCCAGCTCAGCACTGCC
>NC_057735.1:53124362-53132258 GCF_004010195.1 Chiloscyllium plagiosum
ATCCACTCCACCCTCCTCCCTGACCTATCACCTTCATCCCCTCCCCCACTCACCTATTGTACTCTATGCTGCTTTCTCCCCACCCCCACTCCCACCCGCCTCTCATTTATCTCTCCACCCTTCAGGCTCTCTGCCTGTATTCCTGATGAAGGGCTTTTGCCCGAAACATCGATTTTCCTGCTCCCGGATGCTGCCTGACCTGCTGTTGTTTTCCAGCATCACTCTAATCTAGACTCTGGTTTCCAGCACCTGCAGTCCTTGTCTTTACCCAGAGGTTTTGGTTGCGTTGGGTCTGCTTGTTTGGGATTGTTTCTGAGAAATCAGTGGATTGTGTTTATTGGGTTCCGTTTTTCTTGAAAACGTTGTATAGATATTTTTCTTTTGCTACTGATAGTTCTTGGATACTGCAGTGTGCTGTAGCTCTTTGAAATAAATGCAAATTGTTATTGACAGCTGTCATTACAGAAATGAGAAAGATTAGATCCTGCTCCAACAAGCAGTTTTCTTCACAAGCCAACAGTCTGTGCACCAGAAGAGGGTTTTGTATCATCTGTTTTCATTCTCCTGTACAGTAGCACATATGCAGTCTCACTCCTGCAGGAAGACAGCATTAATAAACATTAATTAACAGAGTAGTCATCAAAAACTCACCACAGGGCAGACTCAACAGTAAAACCCTGTGCTCCTATTGCATGAGGAACAAGACCCACTGAGGGGAGAATGACAGCAGCTTCCCCTATCAGAGAGAGTTTTGATGTTAGAAGGTGTATACTAGAGAGAGGAGGCAAAATGTAGGAGAGTGGACAGGGGGATACTTTCATATATACAGCAACAGCAGTGGGTCACTCAGTCCCTGGACTCTGGAACCAAAATGCCAATCAAATACAGGAAAGTAGGACAAAGGGAAGGTGGGCATATACTGTGATGGTAGAATTAAACTGCATGTGATAGGGTCGTGATCAGGTGCTTATAGGTGGAAGGGACTCTTGTTTCCCATTTCATGGAGCACTTACCCACAGAACAGCTGTGAGAGCAGGCCTAGAAGGACCAGAGGAAAAGCATTAGAGGGAACAGCAGAACCACTGCCTTCAGTTAGAAGTACCTGCATAAGCGAGAATGGCTGCAAATCCTCCTGCAGGGTGTATTATAGCAAGTTCTTTAGATAGAGAGCCTGGCCAATACCACAAATACCACCACAAAGGCTAAATAACATCATCAAGAAGGCAGACTATAGAATATTATAGGATTCCATATAAAATTAATGTCAGGGAGGCAATGGATTTGTGGTATTATTGCTAGAATATTAATCCTGAAACTCGCTAATAGTCTGAGGACCGGTACAAATCCCACCACAGCAGATGGGGGAGTTTGAATTCAATTAAGAAAAATGGAAATAAGAAGCTACTGATGACCACGAAACCACTGTTGAAAACCCCATCTGGCTCACTAATGTCCTTCATGGAAGGAAATCTGCCATCTTTACCTGGTCTGGCCTACATGTGACTCCAGACCTACAGCAATGAATGTGGTTGACTCTCAAATGCCGTCTTGAGAGCTGTCTCACAGATGAGTCAAGCAACAGCTTCACATAATTATACTGTCAGAATCATACCTTAGAGACAATGTCCCAGATACCACCATCACTATCCCTGGACATGTCTGGTCCCACTGTAATAGCACAGTGGTATACAGTTGGAATGGAGTTGCCCTGGGAGTCCTCAACATTGAATTCAGACCCCATGAAGTCTTATGGGCAAGGAAACTTCCTGCTGATTACCATGTACTGACCTTTCTCAGCTGATGAATCAGTACTCCTCCATGTTAAACTCAGAGGAAGCACTGAAGGTTGCAAGGACACAAAATGCCTTCTGGGTGCAGAATTTCAATGAGGCTCAGCAGCAGCATTACTGATCGAGCTGATCAGGTCTTAAAGGGTATAGCTACTAGACTGGATCTACAGCAGGTGGTGAGGGAACCAACAAGAGGGGAAAACATACTTGGCCTCATCCTCACCAATCTGCCAGCATCTGTCCATGACAGTATCGGTAAGAGTGACCACCGCACATTTCTTGTGGTTATGAAGTCCCGCCTTTACACTGAGAATAACATCCGTGTTGTGTGGCACTACCACTGTGCTAAATGGGACTGACTTCGAACAGATGTAGCAACTGGGCATCCATGTGGTGCCGTGGGCCAATAGCAACAGAATTATAGTCCTGCACAATCTGTAACCTCATGGCCTGGCATATCTCCCACCAATCATTACCATTAAGCCAGGGGATCAACTCCGGTTCAATGGCGAGTGCAGGAGGGCATGTCAGGAGCAGCACTGGCCATACCTAAAAATGAGCTGACAATCTGGTGAAGCTAACAAACAGGAGTACTTCTGTGCCAAACAGCACAAGCAGCAAGTGCTGAACAGAACTAAGTGAGCCCACAACCAACACACCAGATTGAAGTTCTGCAGTCGTGAATTGCAGTTGACAATTAAGCAACTCACAGGAGGAGGAGGCTGCACAAATATCCCCATCCTCAGTGATGAAAGAGCCCAGCACACCAGTGCAAAAGAGAAGGCTGAAGCATTCGCAGCAATCTTCAGCCAGAAGTACTGAGTGGATGATCCATTACAACTCCTCCAATGTTCCCCAGTATCACAGATACCAGTCTCCAGCCAATTAGATTCATACCACATGATATCAAGAAAAAGTTGGAGATATTGAATACTGCAAAGGCTAGAGGCACTGACAACATTCTGGCAATAGTACTGAAGACTTGTGCTCCAGAACTTGCCACAGCCTTAGCCAGGCTCTTCCAGTTACAACAATGGCACCTACCTGACAATGTAGAAAATTTGCACAAAAATCTGTACAATTGCAACCCAGCCAATTATCCCATCAGTCTACTCTCAATCATCAGGTAAGTGATGGAAGGTGTCAGTAACAGTGCTACAAGCAGCACCTGCTCAGCAATAACCTGCTCAGCTAGGCCCAGTTTGAGTTCCACCAGGGCCACTCAGCTCCTGACCTCATTACAGCCTTGGTTCAAACATGGACAAAAGAGCTGAATTCCAGTGAGGAGGTGAGAGTGACAGCCCTTGACATCAAGACTGCATTCGACCGAGTGTGATTCAAAGATCCCTAGCAAAACTGGAATCAATGGGTATCAGGCAGCAAACTCTCTCCTAGTTGGAGTCATACCTGTCACATAGGAAGATGGTTGTGGTTGTTGGAGGTCAGTCGTCTCAGCTCCAGGACATCTCTATAGGAGTTCCTCAGGGCAGTGAGCTAACTGGGCTGGTAACATTGTGGGTGTGGGTGACTCTTCAGCTGTCAGCTTACAGTCTATCAGGGAATATTTTAAAAGAAATACAGTCTTTAAAAATGTATCATCTATTCATGTCTTTCCCAGCATGACATCCTGTTTATTCCCCGCGCCCCTAACATCCATTTCTGAATGTAACCTGTTCAGGTGAATGGGCAGGGAGTGTGGTAGAGATTTTGACACAATTAGCGTCCTATGATTTTTTTTCTAATTCACTGTTGGGATGTGGCCAGCATTTATTTGCACTTGAGAAGGTGGCGGTGAGCTGCTTCTTGAACAGCTGCAGTCCACCTGCAATGGGTTGACCTGCCACATTAAGGAGGGAATTCCAGGATGGGCCCATCATCTTCAGGTGCTTCATTAATGACTGTCGCTCCATCAAAAGTTCAGAAGTGGGGATATTCGCTGATGATTGCACGGTGTTCAGCACCATTCGCGACCATCAGTTCATGTTCAAATGCAAGAAGATCTGGCAAGGGCTGACAACTGACAAGTAACATTCATGCCACAAAAATGCCAGGCTATGACCATCTCCAATAAGAGATAATCTGACCACCACCTCTTAACATTCAATGGTGTTACTATCATGAATTCTCCCACTATCAACATCCTGGAGATTACCATTGATCAGAACCCCAAATGGACTCACAAGTAAACACAGTGGCTACAAGAGCAGGTCATAGGTTAGGAATCCTGCTATAAGTAATTCACCTCCTGACTCCCCAAAGTCTATCCATCATTAACAAGGCACATGTCAGGAGTGTGATGGAATACTCCCCATTTTCCTGGATGAGTGCAGCTACAGCAACACTCAAGAAGCTTGACATCATCTAGGACAAAGCAGCTGCTTTTTGGCATGACACCCACAAGCATCCACTCCCACCACCACCAACTCTCAGTACCAGCAGTGTGCACTATCTACAAGATGCACTGCAGAAATTCACCAAAGAGCCTCAGACAGCACTTTCCAAACCCACAACTACTTCCATTTAGAAAGTCAAGAGCTGCAAATGAATGGGAACACAAACATCTGCAAGTTCCCCTCCAAGCCACTCCCCATCCTGACTTGGAAACATATTGCCAGTTCTTCACTGTCACTGGGTCAAAATCCTGGAATTCCCTCCTTAATGTGGCAGGTCAACCCACTGCAGGTGGACTGCAGCTGTTCAAGAAGCAGCTCACCACCACCTTCTCAAGTGCAAATAAATGCTGGCCACATCCCAACAGTGAATTAGAAAAATAATCATAGGACACTAATTGTGTCAAAATCTCTACCACACTCCCTGCCCATTCACCTGAACAGGTTACATTCAGATATAGATGTTAGGGGCGCGGGGAATAAACAGGATGTCATGCTGGGAAAGACATGAATAGATGATACATTTTTAAAGATTGTATTTCTTTTAAAATATTCCCTGATGGACTGTAAGCTGACAGCTGAAGGGTCACTCACATTTTGCAATGTTACCAGCCCAGTTAGCTTACTAGACACAAACAGGCAAATCAATTCTGTTCAGACAAGGCAATGGAATGCACCAGGGAATAGCTGTTTTCCTCAGCACTTCCTTTGTTGTAAAAGGCTCAATGTAAATTCCCTTTCTGTTTACAAAGGACACATCCTTGTGTGTGAATATGTGTCATTTCTAGTAAGTATATGAGCCCAGATGATCTTCTTAAATTGGTGGTTCGTGTAAATCCAGGCACATTCAGGATTGATTAGCAAGTGTCCAGTAGCAGAACATTGGTCATGACGTTCTGCATTATCCAAGCACAGGCCTGTTGCGTATGGTCAGTTCTGTATGTTGGGAACCACTCAAAGGACATAGTGTTTGATAGGATCTGCCAGTCACTGAGGTGTACAACCTACATACCTGCCATCACACAGCACTGAAACACACACACTACTTCACTCAATGGCGTGTCACTGGAATATCTGTTTTGCATGACAGCAGCAACATGTTTGTGAAGAATTCCACTCTTGTAGTTCAAATGAAAACCCATCATTTGTCTTTCCCTGTGTGTCAGTGGTCATTCATCTTAAGATTGAAACTGCCCTCAGGTTTTAAAATCCTTTTAGCCAAAAACTACTGGAGAAACCAGGCAATCTACAGCAAGAACAGCAATAAAAGGCTGTGTCATCTTTTACTTTCAAGTTTTGAGGCATCTTTCCTTCTCTCCTGTAGCCTCCCCAAAAGTTCTGATTGCACCTGTGAGAAGTTGGACCTCAGCTTACAGCAGTCATTAGGGCCTATCAGCATGACCTGACAAACAGCCTTTACTTTAAAGGGAATCTGCAGCTAATTCAAATGAAACTCCATCCAGCTGAACTTCAGTCCCAGAGAGAGAGCAGCTCACTCCTTTATTCAACTCTCAGAGTTTTTTTTGAACTACTCATGAATCTGTTTAATATTTGTAAAACTGCAATATTATCTTTAATTGTATTGTTCTTGAGTGTGATTAATGCACTGCTGGGTCAGTGTTGATAAATAAATAATATTTCTCGTTTTTGATCTTAGATCTGGTGATCTAAGCTAAACACATACTAATAGGTGATTTGGAACATGCCTTAAACAACATTAAAAAAGGGAAAGGGAATGGGGGAGAGAGGTGACTTGTTCAGTCTCTCTCTGTGTCTCTCATAATCCTGCCTGTAACATGGGCAAGTTCCTGTCAAATATGGAACCTGTATCTGGGTCAAGAATGAGCAGCCAACAATTCTTCCCTTGGATTGCAGCCTGTTTATTGTTCAGGACAATCAACAATCAGGAGTCAAGAGCTTCAGTTCAGGTAAAGAAAATACTCACCACATGGAGCCATGGCCCCCAAAGGTCGATGTAACATCCATCCAATTCGCCTGTTAATGAAACAAACCACAATGGCATTACAAGCTTATGTATCACATAGTGTCATCGAGTCATAGAGATTACAGCATGGAAACAGACCCTTTGGTCCAACTTGTCCATGCCAACCAGATATCGTAACCTAATCTAGTCCCATTTGCCAGCACTTTGCCCATATCCCTCTGAACCCTTCCTATTCATATACCCATCCAGATGCCTTTTCAAAGCTGTAATTGCACCAGCCTCCACTACTTCCTCTGGCAGCTCATTCCACACATGCACCACCCTCTGTGTGAAACTGTTGCCCCTTAGGTCCCGTTTATATCTTTCCCCTCTCACTATGAATCTATGCTCTCTAGTTCTGGACTCTCCCACCCTGGGGAAAAGACCTTGCCTATTTATCCTATCTGTGCCCCTCATGATTTTATAAATGTCTATAAGGTCACCCCTCAGCCTCTGATGCTTCAGGGAAAACAGCCCCAGCCTATTCAGCCTCTCCCTATAGCTCAAATCCTCCAACCCTGGCAACATCCTTGTAGATCTTTTCTGAACCCTTTCAAGTTTCACATCATCCTCTACTGCACCTGTCTTGGGAGAATGTCTATCACATCCCATAGAGTAGAGAAAAATTAAGAAGGAACTTAAATGTGGAATTAGTGAGTGGGGAGCATATATCACAAATCACACATGCATTTCAGGGAACGCACAGCAAGGGCCTTGCACTTATGTGGCAGTAATATATATCACAAGTCATAAACCCATCCAAGATACAAATATATCACAGGTCATGAACTGAAGGGTTCTAGCACTCTGGGCGAAGCACTACCCCACAACCAGACTGAGCCAAAACTTCTCATCCCTGAATTACCCAGTGACATTTTCAGGTTTCAGACTGGGCAGGACAATTGGGACTAGGTTGTTGTCACATTGGACGGCCTTGCTGGCATGGTGAAAATAGTGGACAAGCTCCCAAACTGGGAACTTTCGATTGTTGCTTGGGCAGTAAAGGGTTTGGATGGTGATTTGTCTGTTCATGGTTCACAGAGGCAGCTGGCCATTGAAATCACCAGAAACAGTGTAAACACCCCCAGGACAGCCCTTGAGGAGAATAGAGAAATTGGGAAGGAACTTAAATGTGGAATTAGGAAGGCTAAAAGGGGCCATGAAATGTCATTAGCAAGGAGACTCCCAAGGCTTTTAATGCATATATTAGAAGAAAGAAGATAGCAAGGGGAAGAGTCTGTCCACCCAAAGACAAAGGAGGTAAGAGATGTGTGGAGCTACAGGAAGTGGGAGAGATCCTTAATGAGTACTTTGTATCAGTATTCACCAAGGAGAAGAACATGAGGGAGAACTAGCCATTTGGATACAGAACTGGCTCAAAGGTAGAAGACAGAGGGTGGTGGTGGAGGTTTGTTTTTCAGACTGGAGGCCTGCGACCAGTGGAGTGCCACAAGGATCGATGCTGGGCCCTCTGCTTTTGGTCATTTACATAAATGATTTGGATGTGAGCATAAGAGGTACAGTTAGTAAGTTTGCAGATGACACCAAAATTGGAGGTGTAGTGGACAGCGAAGAGGGCTACCTCAGATTACAACAAGATCTGGAGTTTAATTCCGATAAATGTGAGGTGCTGCATTTTGGGAAAGCAAATCTTAGCAGGATTTATACACTTAATGGTATGGTCCTAGGGAGTGTTTCTGAACAAAGAGACCTTGGAGTGCAGGTTCATAGC
>NC_057735.1:53132450-53138129 GCF_004010195.1 Chiloscyllium plagiosum
ACCTAAGGGGCAACTTTTTCACGCAGAGAGTGGTACATGTATGGAATGAGCTGCCAGAGGATGTGGTGGGAGCTGCTTCAATTGCAACATTTAAGAGGCATTTGGATGGGTATATGAATAGGAAGGGTTTGGAGGGGTATGGGCCGGGTGCTGGCAGGTGGGACTAGATTGGGTTGGGATATCTGGTCGGCGTGGATAGGTTGGATCGAAGGGTCTGTTTCCATGCTGTACATCCCTGTGACTCTATGACTGATGTTGAGGTCAGTGATGAGTGTGTGAATACTCTAGAGAATGTCAATATATTGAAGGAGGAACTTTTGGGTATTCTAAATTGCATTAAGGTAGACAAGTCCCCAGGGCCAGATGAGATCAATCCCAGGTCACTGCGAGAGCCAAGGGAAGAAATAACTGGAGCATTAACCGGTGTCTTCACATTCTCTTTGACCACAGGTGGGATTCCAGAGGATTGGATTAGCCAATGTTTAAGAAAGGAAGCAGAGAAATGCAGGAAATTATAAGCCAGTGAGTGTGATGTCTGTGATGGGAAAGCTCTTGGAGAAGATACTGAGGGACAAGATATATGCACATCTGGAAGTAAATGGATTAATTAGTGACAGTTTTGTAAAAGGTCCTGTCTTACCAACCTGATTGAATTTTTTGAAGATATGATAAAGATAGTTGTTAAGGGAAGGGCTGTGGATGTAGTTTATGTGGACTTTAGTAAGGCATCTGATGAAGTCCACATAGCAGATTAGTACAAAAACTAAAATTACATTGGATTCAGGGTAGGCTGGCTAGATGAATACAAAATTGGCTTGGTCATAGAAGACAGAGGGTAGCAGTAGAAGGCTGTTTTCAAAATTTCGCTGGTAACTGTGGGGTTCCACAGGGATCAGTCTTAGGTCCTCTGTTTTTTGTAGTATATATAAATGATCTAGAGGAAAACATAATTTGCAGATGACACGAAGATTGGTAGAGTTGCTGATAGTGCTGATGAATATAAAAGGGTACAATAGGATATAGATAGATTGGCAATTTAGGTACAGAAAGGCAGTCGGAGTTTAATAGAGAAATGTGAGGTGATGCATTTTAGAGGATCAAATTTAGGTTGAATTACACTGTAAATGGCAGAATTCTTAGGAACACTAACATACAGATGGATCTGGGTGTGCAGATTCCACAGTTCCTTAAAAATGGCAACACTGGTAGCCAAGGTGATTAAGAAGGCATATGGCATGCTTGCCTTCCTCAGCCGGGCCTTGGAATACAAGAGTGAGAAAACGATGTTGCAGCTATATAAAACCTTTGTTAGGCCGCAGTTTGAGTACTATGTGCAGTTTTGGTCGCCACATTCCCAGAAGGCCAAGGAAGCTTTGGAGAGAGTGCAGAGAAGGGTCACCAGGATGTTGCCTGGTCTTGAGAACATTGGCTATGAGCAAAGGTTAAAAAGGCTTGGACTGTTTTCACTGGAAAGGTGGCAGCTGAGAAGAGACCTGATTGAGATCTACATAATTTTGAGAGGCAGGGATTAGAAGGGTAGTTTGAGGCTTTTTCCCAGGGTTGAAGTTTCAATTACCAGGGGGAATAGGTTCAAGGTGATACAGAGTAAAGCTCTTTGCTCCTTCTATTAAACTCTGTACTGTCCCCATCATACAGTCCCAGGACAGGGACAGCACTGAGTTAGATACAGAGTAAAGCTCCCTTAGCACTGATCCTATCAAGCACTCCCAAGGCAAGGACAGCATGAAGTTAGATACAGAGTAAAGCTACCTCTACACTGTCCCAATCAAACTCTCCCAGGCCAGGGTCAGCACGGGGGGGGGTCAGACACAGAATAAAGCTCCGATGGCATTGACCCCAACAAACACTCCAGGACAGGGTCAGCACAGGGTTAGGAACAGAGTCAAGCTCCCTCTATATTTTCTCCATCAAACCCTCCCAAGGCCAGGTACAATATGGGGTTAGATGTAAGAGCAGCAGTCAACCAACGTTGGCATCGATGTTCCTCTGGCACTGCCAATCCCGCCCCTACAAGGATCAAGGGTTTCATGCTCTTTTGGATTTTTTTTGACCATCTATTTCTCAATGGGTGATGCAGAGATGGTGAACACCACCTACAGTCAGTGTGCTCAGAAAGTGATTAAAGCTCTGGACAAGATTTGTGGGCGGCACGGTGGCACTGTGGTTAGCACTGCTGCCTCACAGCGCCAGAGACCCGGGTTCAATTCCCGCCTCAGGCGACTGACTGTGTGGAGTTTGCACATTCTCCCCGTGTCTGCGTGGGTTTCCTCCGGGTGCTCCGGTTTCCTCCCACAGTCCAAAGATGTGCAGGTCAGGTGAATTGGCCATGCTAAATTGCCCGTAGTGTTAGGTAAGGGGTGGATGTAGGGGTATGGGTGGGTTGCGCTTCGGCGGGTCGGTGTGGACTTGTTGGGCCGAAGGGCCTGTTTCCACACTGTAAGTAATCTAATCTAATCTAATCTTCATTAATGGCAACATTTACTTCATGTTAAATCTTCTCAGACTTTGGCAAATTACTTCCAAGCCAAATAATGAGAATTAAATATACACCCTGCACAAAACAGCGAGTGATCCAGGAAAGCTCATGGAAACATTTCGTTTGAAGGTATTAGGTACTAACTCACAACACGATCACAGTCCCTATATAAAACTGGTTGGTTTTAATGTCTGCTTTTCCCCCCATGCCTGCTCTCTCTCTGGATCAGAGTAACTCTTACCCGTGACACAGAGGAATCATCCAGTTTATACCACATGGAGTCTTTGAAGGATTTCACATATGCAATATAATGTCCAAATAATGCACTCCCAATGTGGACCAGCACCGCGTAAAGCTGGTAGTTCCAAGATTCCTGTGGAAACAAGATACATCAACATAAGAGAAGTCTTGGCCTGCCCGTCGTAGCTCCTCTGACATTCATTTAAATCAAAACCTCTTTCCTACATCAAGTGAACTTTCTCAAACTATCAGAGCCCAAAAACCCCATCAGTCTAAGTCTTAAACTATTTCCTCCCAGCTTTGTATTGACCCTAATTAATATAGATAGGAAGTGACCAAGCCCCCACCTTCTGATACAGTACAAAGTACAGCTGACTAACCTGAAAACAACGTGTTTATTCTGAGCTCTGCCTTTTAACCAATCCTCTATCCATGCTAATTCCTCAATCTCATGATTAAACTCACATGTCTAAAATAAACATATAGGGCCTTGGCACTCTTGTGATGCAGTGGTAGTGTCTGTACCTCTGGACAAGGGAAGCTGGTGTCAAGTCCTATCTGCTTCAGAGGTGGTGCATTAACATCTCGGAGCAGTTGATTAAAAATATCTAAACCTGCAGGGCTCTGGGCCAAACAATCCAGAATGAGCCTGCAGACATATTGCGAGAGAGAGCTAGGAGAGGCTCAATGAGTGAAGTAGCTTTTCTCTGATCTTGAAAAACACCCAGCCCAGTCTGCTCAACCCTACCCAAAGCCAGTCTGCCACCCCCATGCTAGGCCATTCTGCCCCCACTCACCATAGCCCATTCTGCCTACTGTCACCCTATGCCATTCTGCCTACCCTCACCCTGGGCCAGTCTGCCACCCTCACCCTAGGTCATTCTGCCCACCCTCACCCTAAGCCATTCTCCTACCTTCACCCTAGGCCATTCTGCCCACTCTCACCTTAGATAGACAGGCAGGAGGCTGGGAAGAACCCAGCAAGCCAGGCAGCATCAGGAGATGGAGAAGTTGACGCTTTGGGTGTAATCCTTCTTCAGGCCTGCAAACTCACCATCCTAGACCTTACTTCCTTGACCCATCCTATGCCAGCCTGTCTAGCTTTGCTGTGGGCCAGAGTTCCCACCATCACTCGAGGCCTTCCTGCCTAACTATCCCAAGGCTTGACTGCCCACCCTTATTCAAGGTCAAACTTCTGATTGTCCCCTTTCCAGACGAGGGCACTCTTTCCAAGATCTGCCCCTTCCTTGGATGCTTCCTCATCTCTGGCCTCTCCCTGTTTCTTTGAAGAGAAAATGAGGTCTGCAGATGCTGGAGATCAGAGATGGAAATGTGTTGCTGGAGAAGCGCAGCAGGTCAGGCAGCATCTAGGGAACAGGAGAATAGACGTTTCGGGCATTAGCCCTTCTTCAGGAATGAGGAAAGTTGGTCCAGCAGACTAAGATATTCCATATTCCCTATCTTTTATCTTAGCCTGCTGGACCAACTTTCCTCATTCCTGAAGAAGGGCTAATGCCCGAAACGTCGATTCTCCTGTTCCCTAGATGCTGCCTGACCTGCTGCGCTTTTCCAGCAACACATTTCCATCTCTCCCTGTTTCCCACAGCATTCTTTCAGCCACACGGCTAAACCTTCAAGATGTTTGAAAGTGTTTGAACAATAAAAGGAGAGAGGGCCTGAGAGGAAGAGGGGGAGCAGGGACTGAGCATTCAACTCTGTTCCAAAGGCACTCTAGAAACACAAGAGCAGACGTTTAGGCAAACATCAGAGAAGTGTAAATGTAATAGGGTCGTGACAATCAGGGATTTCAACTTCCACAACATTAACTGGGGTAATCAAAGTGTGAAAAGGAGCAAATTCTTAAAATGCAGCCAGGATAGTTTGTTAAAACCAGTACATAGAAGGCTGTAACATGAGATGGGTGAGGCTCAGCTTAATTTTATAACAAAGCAGGCAAAGGGGTTGAAGTATCAGCGGGGAACCATTCTGCAGACAGTGATCATATTTCAATAGATTCAAGACTGTTCCCGAAAAGGACAAGAATGAACCTGAACTCAAAGTTCTCAACTTGGGAAAGGCTGATTTTAATCAGATCAGATATGATTTGGTCAGAGTGGACTGGGAGCAGGTACTTTCCAGTAAATCTGCACTGGGATGCATTGAAAAAGGGAATATGGAGAGGACAGGACCAACATGATCCAATAAAGAAAAAGGACAGGTCCATCAAATCCTACAAGCTCTGAATATTGAAGGATATACAGCATTGCATTAAGATTAAAAGTGAACTTATGACAGATATCAAGGGCTCAGATCTGTAGAGCCCCTTGAAAGTGTATAGAATATCCAAAACAGAACTTACAAAAGGGAGATGGAACTAAAAGGCAATATGAAGGGATAATAACAGGTAAAATAAAAGAAAATCATACGTCGTTTTACAGGTACATTACGGGTAAAAGGATAATTGGGAAAATAGCTGAGCCTATTAAGGATCAAAGTCTGTGAGAAGATTTGTAGCTCGGGTGCTCGTTGTTGTGGTTCTGTTCGCCGAGCTGGGAATTTGTGTTGCAGACGTTTCGTCCCCTGTCTAGGTGACATCCTCAGTGCTTGGGAGCCTCCTGTGAAGCGCTTCTGTGATGTTTCCTCCGGCATTTATAGTGATTTGTACCTGCCGCTTCCGGTTGTCAGTTCCAGCAGTCCATTGCAGTGGTCAGTATATTGGGTCCAGATCGATGTGCTTATTGATTGAATCTGTGGATGAGTGCCATGCCTCTAGGAATTCCCTGGATGTTCTCTGTTTGGCTTGTCCTATAATAGTAGTATTGTCCCAGTCGAATTCATGTTGTTTGTCATCTGCGTGTGTGGCTACTAAGGATAGCTGGTCGTGTCGTTTCGTGGCTAGTTGGTGTTCATGGATGCGGATCGTTAGCTGTCTTCCTGTTTGT
>NC_057735.1:53138804-53149321 GCF_004010195.1 Chiloscyllium plagiosum
GGACCCAATATACTGACCACTGCAGCGGACAGCTGGAACTGACAACCGGAAAAGGCAGATTCAAACCACTACAAATGCCGGAGGAAAGATCGCAGAAGCGCTTCACAGGAGGCTCCCAAGCACTGAGGATGTCACCTAGACAGGGAACGAAACGTCTGCAACACAAATTCCCAGCTCAGCGAACAGAACCAAAACAACCTATTAAGGATCAAGTGGTAAATTTGTGTGTGGAGCCAGAGAATGTAGGCAGGGTTTGAAATGAATATTTTGTGCTGGTGTTCACTAGTGAGAGAGACAATGTGATTATAGAGATCAGAGCGAAGATCTATGATGTAATTAAAGAAATTATGAAAAACAACGAGGAGGTTCTGAGTGGCAGGCTTAAGAGTAGATACATCTTCAGGGTCTGATTAAATGTGTTCCAGATTGTTGAGTGAGACAAGGGAGAATAAGGGCGCTTGCAAAAATGTTCAATTCCCCTCTGATCATAGGAGAGTGCTGTCAATGTGGTACTCTTTTCAAGAACAGAGCATGGATAAAGCAGAAACTATAAGCCGGTTAGTCTAGCCTCAGTGGAAGCGAAACTATTGGAAGCAATTCTGAGAGACAGAATTAATCTGCATTTCGAGAGGCAGGGATTAATTAAGAGCAATCAGCATGGCTTTGTTATAGGAACTAAACTTTTATAACAGACCAGTTGTGTCATAGAATAAAATCATAGAATCCCTATAGTACAGAAAGAAGCCGTTTGGCCCATCAAGTCCACACCGACCCTCCGGAGACAATTCAACCCAGACCCAGAACTCCACCTTATCCCCATAACTCTGCATTTACCATGGCTACCCACCTAGCCTGCACACCCTAAACACTACAGACAAGTTAGCATGGCCAATCCGTCTAACCTGCTCATCTTTGGAATGTGGGAGATAGCTGGATCAACTGGGGGAAACCCAACAGATACAGGAGAACATGCAAACTTCACACAGACAGTCACCACTGGCTGGAATCCTGGGTCACTTGAGCTGTGAGATAGCCATCCAAGCCGCTGTGCCACTCTGCTGCCTCATATAGATGAGGGCATTGCTTTTGGTGGTGTCTACTTGGATTTCAGAAAGGCTTTTGATAAGGTATTACATGGGAAACTGATAACAAAGCTAAGGGCCATGGGAACCAAGAAAATTTGACAAATTAGATCTCCAAATGGCTGAGTGTCAGGAAGCAGAGAGTGAAGGTTGAGAGGTGTATTTCTAACCAGAAGGCTGTGTCCAGTGGGGTCCCACAGGGGTCAGTGTTGGAGCCCTTGCTGTTTGTGGTTTATATAAATTATTTAGATTTGAATGTAAAAGGGTTGATCAGTAAGTTTGCAGATGATATAAAATTGGTGGGTTAGCAAACAGTGAGAAGGATAGCATTCAACTACCTGTATATACGGCTAATCAGTGGCCAATGGAATTCAATCTGGATAAATGTGAAGTGATGCACTTGGGCAGGATGAAAAAGGAGAGGGAATACATGATGAACAGTAGGACTGTGGGAAGCACTGAGGATCAGAGGAACCTTGGTATCCATTCCACCGGTCCCTTAAGGTATCTGGACAAGTGGATAAAGTGGTGAAGAAGGAATATGGTATACTTTATTAGCAGAGGCAGAGAGTTTAAGAACAGAGGGGGTACACTGGAACTGTATAAAATGTTGGTTAGGCCACAGCTAGAGTATTGTGTGCAATTCTGGAATTCTCAGGGATGCGATTATACTGGAGAGGGTGCAGAAGAGATTTACCAGGATGTTGCCTGGGCTGGAGGGTTTCAGTTATGAAGAGAGATTGACAGACTGGGGTTGTTTTCCTCAGAGCAGAGAAGATTGAGAGGGAACATGGTTGAGATGTATAAAATGAGAGGCATAGATCAGATAGACTAGAAAAAAAACATTTCCCCTTTATGTATGGATCAAAAACCAGGGACATCGATTTAAGGGAATGGGCAGGAGATTTAGAGATGAGAGGTAGAGGTTTTTCACCCAGAGGGTGGTGGGAATCTGGAACTCGCTATCTATAAGGGTGGTAGAAGTGGAAACCCTCAGCACTTAAGAAATATTTAGATGTGCACTCGCGATGCCAAGGGATACAAGACAATGTGCTGGGAAATGGGATTAGAATAGGTGGTTGTTTTTGACTGGTGCTGAAGGGTCTTTTTCTTTGCTGTACATCGACATGAGTCCAACTCAAATCCAGGTGACCGTAGAAAGAGTAAGTGCAGAGATGGAACAAAAAAATTTGTGAGAACTAAGATAAGTCCTGAGGATAGATGCTGAGGTAAGTCCTCACGAGAATAATGAATACAGTTTTAAAATGCAACTTTGTAATGTTTGAATTTTCAGTTTTAAAGTCTTCGGTTTATTTCTATATTAAGTTTAGTGTGGAGCTACATGAGGAAAGGGACTGCGGGGTACAGTTGAATGACTGTTCTGTTCCACAGGGGACCTCCAGGATTCTTCTCCTGGATAAGAAGACAAGCAAGAAATGTCCTCAGCTAAAAGAGCTGAGTCCCTGGCTATCTGAGCTGGAGCAGCAGCTGGACTGACTGCTGGACATTGTGAGGTTCAGTCACATTGATGCCACACTCCAGGGAGTGGTGGAAATGAATGCACCCAGAGAGGAAATGGATGAGCACCAGGCAGTCTGGAAGGTCCAAGCAGCCCACGTGCATCCCCTTCTCCAACTAGTCTTCAGTTTCAGGGGAGTTGGGACCTCTACAAACTAGGCAGGTTTAACCTCACCAAGGCTGAAACCAATATCTCTCCAAAGTAGTCTGGTTGTGCTGTTGGAAAGTAATGCAGAACGGGACACATGCAAAACCAGGTAAAGATTCAGAAGGAATCTTTGAATCGACGTTTCGGGCATGAGCCCTTCTTCAGGAATGAAGAAAAGCTTATGCCGAAACGTCGATTCTCCTGTTCCTTGGATGCTGCCTGACCTGCTGTGCTTTTCCAGCAACACATTTTCAGCTCTGATCTTCAGCATCTGCAGTCCTCACTTTCTCCCAGATAAATGGAGGGAACAGATAAGCTTTTTAGAGGATGGTGTGTGGCTTAAGGAGGGTCAGGAATGACAGCAGTATGTTCCTGTGAGCACAGCATTCTCAAACAGGATGCATCGGGGATAATAAGGAGGGAAGCATTGATTAAAGGAATAATCACAGCTAAGGTGGGATGAAGTGTAAAATGGAGCACCAAATGAGACACAACGAGTTCAACAGAGGATGATAAAGAGGAAAGTCACACTGTTCAAATTGAATTTTAGACCCTCAACCACCAGAGGGAGATGAAAAAACACATACATAAGCAGATTTCTGAAAAGTGCATAAACAAAGGGGCAAATAATAAACAACAATAAATAAATAATAGGATGGATTTCCATTCCGAATACTGACTGAAATAGGATGGGTTTCCATTATCCCAATACTGACTGAAATAGGATGGATTTCCATTATACGAATACTGACTGAAATAGGATGGATTTCCATTCCGAATACTGACTGAAATAGGATGGGTTTCCATTATCCCAATACCGACTGAAGTAGGATGGGTTTCCATTATCCCAATACTGACTGAAGTAGGATGGACTTCCATTATACGAATACTGACTGAAATAGGATGGATTTCCATTATACGAATACTGACTGAAATAGGATGGATTTCCATTATACGAATACTGACTGAAATAGGATGGATTTCCATTATACGAATACTGACTGAAATAGGATGGATTTCCATTATACGAATACTGACTGAAATAGGATGGATTTCCATTATACGAATACTGACTGAAATAGGATGGATTTCCATTATACGAATACTGACTGAAATAGGATGGATTTCCATTATACGAATACTGACTGAAATAGGATGGATTTCCATTCCGAATACTGACTGAAATAGGATGGGTTTCCATTATCCCAATACTGACTGAAATAGGATGGGTTTCTATTATCCCAACACTGTCTGAAATAGGATGGGTTTCCATTATCCCAATACTGACTGAAATAGGATGGGTTTCTATTATCCCAACACTGTCTGAAATAGGATGGGTTTCCATTATCCCAATACTGACTGAAATAGGATGGGTTTCTATTATCCCAACACTGTCTGAAATAGGATGGGTTTCCATTATCCCAACACTGACTGAAATAGGATGGATTTCCATTATCCCAATACTGACTGAAATAGGATGGGTTTCCATTATCCCAACACTGACTGAAATAGGATGGGTTTCCATTATCCCAACACTGACTGAAATAGGATGGGTTTCCATTATCCCAACATTGACTGAAATAGGATGGGTTTCCATTATCCCAACACTGTCTGAAATAGGATGGGTTTCTATTATCCCAACACTGTCTGAAATAGGATGGGTTTCCATTATCCCAATACTGACTGAAATAGGAGGGGTTTCTATTATCCCAACACTGACTGAAATAGGATGGGTTTCCATTATCCCAACACTGTCTGAAATAGGATGGGTTTCCATTATCCCAATACTGACTGAAATAGGATGGGTTTCTATTATCCCAACACTGTCTGAAATAGGATAGGTTTTCATTATCCCAACACTGACTGAAATAAAATCAGTGTAAAAACCAAGAGAGTCCAGAATGCCTTTTCTTTATTTACGCTTGGCTCATGTGCATCATTGGCTGGGCCAGCATTTGATGCCCAAGAGAAAGTGGTGGAGAGCTGCCCTCTTGAACCACTAAAGTCCATGTGGTGTAGGTACACCCACAATACCCTTAGAAAGGCAGTTCCAGGATTTTGACCCAGCAACAGTGAAGGAGCGGCAATATATTTCCAAGTCAGGATGGTGAGGGGTTTGGAGAGGCACCTGCAGGCGATGGCATTCTCATGTATATGCTGCCTTGTCATTCGAGATGGAAGTGATTGTGGGTTTTGAAGGAGCCATCTAAGGATCTTTGATAAATTTCTGCAGTGCAGATAGTACACAATGCTGCTACTGAGCTTTGATGTTGGAGGGAGTGGATGCTTGTGGATGTAGTACCAATCAGGTAAGCTGCTTTGTCTTGGATGGTGTCAAGCATGAGAGCTTTTGGAGCTGCACCCATCCAGGCAAGAGGGGAGTATTCCGTGTATTCCCAGCCTTTGACCTGCTCTTGGAGCCACTGTACATATATGGTGAATCTAATTGAGTTTCTGGTCAGTACTAACTCCTGGGATGTTGGTATGGAAAACTCAGTGATGATAACACCATTGAATGTCAAGGGGCAGTGGTTAGATTGTCTCTTGTTGAAGATGATCATTGCCTGGCATTTGTGTGACAGGAGTGTTACTTGCCACATGTCCAGATCTGAAGAAACGTCGATTCTCCTGCTCCCTGGATGCTGCCTGACCTGCTGTGCTTTTCCAGCAACACATTTTCAGCACATGTCCAGATCTTGCTGCATTTGGACATGAACTACTTTAGTATCTGAGGAGCTGTAAATGGTGCTTAACTTGTGCAATCATTGGTGAACATCCCCAAATCTGACCTTATGGTGGAGGAAATGTCATTGATGAAGCAGCTGAAGGCGCTGGGCCGCAGATACTACCCCTGAGGAACTCCTACAGAGATGTCCTGGAGCTGAGATGACTGACCTCTCACAACCAAAACCATCTTCCTAAGTCCCAGGTATGACTCCAACCAGAGGACTGTTTACCCCCGATACCCATGGCTTCCAGTGTATGCCAGAGAATCTTGATGTCAAGGTCTCACCTCACTCTCACCTCACCCATGGAATTCAGTTCTTTTGACCATGTTTGAACCAAGGCTGTAATGAGGCCAGGAGCTTTGGGGCCCTGGCAGAACCCAAACTGGGTGGTATTTGGACAAGTTGGATTTCTCCTGTTTTTATGTATAGGACATGTCTGAGCAATTTTCCACATTGTCGGGTGGCTGCTAGTGTTGTCACTGTACAGAAAGAGCTTGGTTGGGGGAGCAGCAAATTCTGGAGCACAAGTTTTCAGTGCTATTGCCAGAATGTTATCAGAGCCTATACCCTTTGCAGTATCCAGCGTCTCCAACTATTCCTTGATATCAAAAGAATGAATCAAGTTGGCAGAAGATTGGTATGTGTAATGCTGGGGACCACTGCAGGAGGCCGAGATGGATCATCCACTGCAAATACTTCAGCCTTATTTTTTGCACTGATGTGCAGGGCTCTTCCATCATTGAGGATGGGGATATTTGTGAAACCTTCTCCTCCACTGAGTTGTTAATTGTCCACCATCATTCACAACTGGATTTGGCAGGTCTGCAGAGCTTAAATCTGATCTGTTAGTTGTGGGATGCGTAGATGCTTATGCTGTTTGACATGCAAATAGTCCTATTTGCTAGCTTCATCAGGTTGACACCTCATTTTCATGTATGCCTAGTGCTGCTCATGGCATTACCTCCTGCACTCTCCATTGACCTCTCCCTGTCTTAATGGTAATGGTTGAACATGGAATATGCCAGGCCATATTGTGCTAGAATACAATTCTGCTGCTGTTGATGGCCCACAGCACCTCATGGATGCCCAGACTTGAGTTGCTAGATCTGTTCAAAGTCTGTCCCATTTAGCATAGTAATAACGATGGAGTTTATTCTCGGTGTGGAGGCGGGACTTCATTGCCACAAGGACTGTGCGGTGGTCACGCTTGCTGATACTGTCATGGTTTCAAGCTCATCTCGGCCCTGAGGTTCTGAACTTGCACCTGAACCGATTCCGAGCGCCCTCAGGATAGGTCAGGTGAGGTCAGGTATGTTCTTCCCTCTTGTTGTTTCCCTCTCCATCTGCTGCAGGCCCAGTCTAGGAGCCATGTCCTTTAGGACCTAACCAGCTTGAACAGTGGTGCTGCTGCCAAGCCACCCTCAGTGGTGGATATTGAAATCCCCCAGCATGTGCATGTTTTGCACTGTTTCCAACCTCAGTGCTTCCTCTAAATGTTGTTCAACATGGACGAGTACCGATTCATCAGCTGAGGGAGGACAGAATGCGGTAATCAGCAGGCTTCCTTGCCCATGTTTAACCTGAAGCCATAAGACTTCATGGACTCCCAGGGCAACTCCCTCACAACTGTATCCCACTGTGCCACCACCTCTGCTGGGTCTGTCCTGCCTGTGGGACAGCACGGTGGCACAGTGGTTAGCACTGCTGCCTCACAGCGCCAGAAAGACCCGGGTTCAATTCCCGCCTCAGGCGACTGTGTGGAGTTTGCATGTTCTCCTTGTGTCTGCGTGCGTTTCCTCCGGGTGCTCCGGTTTCCTCCCACAGTCTAAAGATGTGCAGGTCAGGTGAATTGGCCATGCTAAATTCCCCCTAGTGTTAGGTAAGGGGTAAATGTAGGGGTATGGGTGGGTTGCGCTTCGGCGGGTCGGTGTGGACTTGTTGGGCCGAAGGGCCTGTTTCCACACTGTAATGTAATCTAAAATCTAATCTAATCTAATAAGCAGATGGTGATGGTGGTGTCTGGGATGTTTTCTGTAAGGTATGATTCCATGAGTATGATTATGTCAGATTGTTGTTTGATGAGTTTGTGAGACAGCTCTCCCAATGTCGGCACTAGCCCCCAGTGTTAGTAAGGAGGACTGTGCAGTGTCGACAGGGCTGTTTCTGCTGTTGCCTGTTCCAGTGCAGAGGTCGATGCCAGGTGAGCCGTCCAGTTTCATTCTTTGGGACTTTGTGGCAATTGATACAACCTGGTGGCTTGCTATGCCATTTCAAAGGGCAACCACATTGCTGTGGAGCTGGATTCACATGTCGACCAGACCTGGAAAGGATGGCAGATTTCCCTCCCTGAAGGACATTAGTGAGTTGAAAATGTAGTCAGGAGAACTGAGGCACTATACTAACAGATTATCTGACCAGATACTGGCGATAGATTTCTAATATAATATACCAAGAGCTTACCTGGCCATTTCCACATGTCTGGCTTCTTTCTGAGACTGGAAACAACTTGAGGTTTAGGGTTTGGGGAAATGTCACTGAGTTGTACATCTTCGTGGTGAAACCATGTCGAACTGACAGAGCACAGAATCGATTCAGGTGCAGGTTCAGAACCTCAGGGACCGAGATGAGCTTGAAACTCTAAAAGCAGGAACCAAAGCACTGTGTTAGGAGTTGTGTAGGGCAGAAGGACCTAGCTACGATGGCACGGTGGCTCAGTGGTTAGCACTGCTGCCTCACAGCACCAGGGAGCCTGGTTCAATTCCTGCCTCGGGCGACTGTCTGTGTGAAGTTTGCACATTCTCTCCGTGTCTGCATGGGTTTCCTCCAGGTGCTCCGGTTTCCTCCCACAGTCCAAAGATGTGCAGGTCAGGTGAATTGGCCATGCTAAATTGCCCATAGTGTTAGGTGCATCAGTCAGGGTAAATATGGGGATTGGGTCTGGGTGGGTTACTCTTTGTAGGGTCGATGTGGACTGGTTGGGTCAAAGGGCCTGTTTCCATACTGTAGAGAATCTAATCTAATCTAGTGGAAATATTAGAAATAACAAGACAGCCTGCAGTTCACAAACACTAACCCCCTTCAAACATTCCTCCAATTAGCATCACTGGCACTTCTAGGTTTTCCCCCAACACTGTCCCCATTGAACACTCCCAGGATGGGGAGATACGGGTAAAGCACTCTCTACTCTTTTAAATGGAAAGTAAAGCTAACTGGACATTCCTCCCCGTCAAACATTCCCTGGACATGGACAGCACAGGTAGGTACAGAGTGAAGCTTCCTTTACACTGTACCTTCCAGGACAGATAAAGCACAAGGTCAGACATAGAGTAAATCTCCGCCTACTCTTTTAAACTGAGTGGGAAGCTTTCTTGGCAATCTCCACATCAAACACTCCCAGGACAGACACAGCATGGGGTTAGATTCAACATCAATATTAACTTGCCTCCATCACCTCTCCATCATGTAGCCTGTCTGTGGGCTTGTTCTCATTGGTGTATTCACTCTGATTGGATGCAACCCTGTCTCGAATCAGTGTGCAGAGAATGTGCCTTACCTCAGTCTGCAATGCTTGAAGCTCAGCTGCCAGATGCTCTGTCCATCCTTGGCTCTGCCTTCTTTACTATCTTCCTTGCCCTGAAACTGCCCACACCTTGGTATACACTGTATTGGGCTGAGACTGTACTTGGACAGGAGTTGCCAGGGGAGAAGGCAGTGTCTCTCTGCAGTCCTTGTGATCATTGGTTTGGGATTCTGGATCAGTGGTGCTGGAAGAGCACAGCAATTCAGGCAGCATCCGAGGACAGGCAAAATCGACGTTTCGGGCAAAAGCCCTTCATCAGGAATAAAGGTAGAGAGCCTGAAGCATGGAGAGATAAGCTAGAGGGGTGTGGAGGTGTGGATAGAGTAGCATAGAGTACAATAGGTCGGAGGGCTTGGAGGCCCTGGTCATGGCGGATGGAGGTGTAGAGGGATTGGATATCCATGGTGAAGATGAGGCTTTGGGGGCCGGGGAAACGGAAGTCTTGGAGGAGGTGGAGGGCGTGGGTGGTGTCTCGAACGTATGTGGGGAGTTCCTGGACTAGGGGGGATAGGACAGTGTCGAGCAGGGGATGGCAAGTGAGGGATAATCTCCTTGTTGGGATTGTATTATATACCTTCCCCCCCCCCCAATAGTTAATGGGAAATTGAGAAACAAATTTGTAAGGAGACCGCAGACATCTGTAAGAATAATAAGGTTGTAATAATAGGGGATTTTAACTTTCCAAACATAGACTGGGACTGCCATAGTTTTAAGGGCTTGGATGGGGAGGAATTTGTTAAGTCTGGACACGAAAGCTTTCCTATTCAATATGTCGATATACCTACTAGGGAAGGAGCAATACTTGACCTTCTCTTGGGAAATAAAGCAGGGCAAGTGACTGAGGTCTCAGTGGGGGAGCACATTTGGGCAAGAGATCATAATTCTATTTGTTTTAAAATAGTTATGGAAAAGGATCATACTGATAAAATAATTAAAGTTCTAAATTGGAGTAAGGTCAATTTTGATGGTATCAGACAGGAACTTTGAAAAGTGGATTGAGGAAGGTTATTCACAGGTAAAGGAGCATTTTGGAAGAGGGAAACCTTTAAAAAAAGAAAATGAGAGTTTAGTGACAGTGTGATTCTGTTAGTATGAAGAGCAAAGTTTGTAGGTGTAGGGAATGCAGGGTGACTAGAAAAAGTGAGGCTCCGGTCAAGAAAAAGAAGACATACATCAGGGATAGACAACTGGGATCAAGTGAATCCCAAGAGGAGTTTAGGGACAGTAGAAATATACTTAAGAGGGAAATCAGGAGGGCTAAAACGGGGCATGAGATAGGTTCGTCAAATAGAGTTAAGGAGAATCCAAAGAGATTCTATAAGTACATTAAGGACAAAAGAGTAACTAGACAAAGAATAGGACCCTTTAAAGATCAATGTGGCTGTCTATGTGTGAAACCCCAGGCAATGAGTGAAATAATAAATGAATATTTCCTATTAGTATTTGCTGTGAAGAAGGAC
>NC_057735.1:53149330-53150859 GCF_004010195.1 Chiloscyllium plagiosum
CACCAGATGCCTGGAGGAAGAACGCCTCATCTTCTGCCTCGGAACACTTCAACCCCAGGGCATCAATGTGGATTTTAACAGTTTCCTCATTTCCCCTTCCCCCACCTCATCCTCGCTTCTAACCTCCAGCAACTCGATCCCCTGACCTGTCCGGACTTGTCCGACCTGCCCAGCTCGTTTTCCACCTATCCACTCCACCCTCTCCTCCCTGACCTATCACCTTCATCTCCTTCCCCACTGACCTATTGTACTCTATGCTACTCTATCCCCACCCCCACCCCCCTCTAGGTTATCTCTCCACGCTTCAGTCTCTCTGCCTTTATTCCTGATGAAGGGCTTTTGCCCGAAACGTCGATTTTGCCTGTCCTCGGATGCTGCCTGAATTGCTGTGCTCTTCCAGCAGCACTAATCCAGAATCTGGTTTCCAGCATCTGCAGTCATTGTTTTTACCAATATGTGAACACTTCTGATTCCTAAAGTCACTGCCATACATGGGCCTTGGGGTTCACTCTAAATCTTCCCACGCTCCATCCATTCCAGCACTGGGCTCTGTTAGTAGATCAACTCATAATAACCCACTCTCTATAACTCACCTCCTGCCTCAGCCATCCAGTACTTCTCGGAGGACCATCATTCTTTATCATCAAATCTTACCTTTCAGCTCGAGCAATGTCTCCTCCCTTAAGAAACTGATCTTGTTCCACCTCCGTCATTTGAAATCCTCCGCCTCAATCACTTACCGAAGCTCTGTGCTTTAATTTCTCACTGAGATACCTTCACTGCTGTCCTCTAACCATCCTACACCAATGACTTCTCATCCTTGGAGATTTCAAACATTAATTCATCGTGTTCTCTCTCCTCTGGGTTTACTGTTGTAATTATCCACCTTAATCTCAGCTCTGAGTAAATTCCCCAGTGTATAAATTCATGGGCACTGTCAGTGAGCTATTTATTTCAGCTGTGACTCAGTGGATGGTGCCTCTTGTCTCTGGGTCAGAAGGTCACCCTGTGAGACCTGAGCACAAATCTCTGGGCAGAGCCTGCAGCATGGCCCTAACTGTGTCTGTAACTTCCCTGGAAGTTTGCAACCCCCCACCCCCCCAACAGTAGCCTGATCGCGAAGTGTGTATCTTTTCTCCCATTTTTCATCATCCTGATCTTCAGCATCATCTCTCTCAGCTCTACACCCATAAATTTTCAATGTCTAAGTCCCCCTCCTCTCTGATAAATATTGTTTCCACTTTTCAGGTATGGAGGCAGTTAGCTCAGTTGACCAGATGGCCCATTGTAGAATCATAGAATCCCAACAGTGTGAAAGCAGGCCCAGCAAGTCCACCCTGAGCCTCCGAAGAGCATCCCACCCAGATCCACCTCCCTACCCTATCCTTGCAACCGTTTATTTCCCATGGCCAATCCACCTAGCCTGCACATCCTGGTCACTATGGGCAATTTAGCATGGCCAATCCACCAAGCCTGCACATCCTGGGACACTATGGGCAATTTAGCATGGCCAATCCACCTAGCCTGCA
>NC_057735.1:53158089-53170405 GCF_004010195.1 Chiloscyllium plagiosum
TTTCCAACGCCCCTCCCCCAAGTCCCTCCTCCCTATCTTTTATCTTAGCCTGCTGGACACACTTTCCTCATTCCTGAAGAAGGGCTTATGCCCGAAACGTCGATTCTCCTGTTCCCTGGATGCTGCCTGACCTGCTGCGCTGTTCCAGCAACACATTTTCAACCCTCAGGTTAAACCACTACCAGTTCTCAGAGCAGCCCTATTTCCCCACTGTCACCCAGCTCAAGGATGTTGTTGCGGGGGAGGTGTTGGGCTTATTGTTCTCACTTGGTTCCATTGTTATTGGTCTAATCACAGGCAGAGAATCACGCGCAAAGCCTTCCCCTCCTGCTCCCATTCGTGTCCCCCAAAGATTGACTGTGAAACCATCACTCACAGACCCTACTGTTCCAAGCCAAACCCAAATCCCACATTCAAGTGAGTCTATCCAATACTCTGCTCCCTGTATTTTATTTCTACTCAATTCCCATCCTGTTATCTACCCTGTTCTCACTGGCCTGTACTAGCTCCTGGTCAAGTAATGTCTTCCCATTGTTTTCTAATCCATCCTCTTCCTCTGTGTAGTCTTGTCCAATTCCTCTATCCCTGATATATCATTGCCCCTCTAACTCTGGCCTTGTGAACCTCCCTCCTCCATTGGGTGTCAAGCTCTGGAATTCCCTCCCTACACCCCCTCTGTTCCTCCACCTCATTTCCCTCCTGTTTAGCCTCATCCAACATCCTCAGTTCATGGCGTGCCAACAAATTTAATTTTTTAACACTCCTGTGCAGCAGCCTGGAACATGTCACTGTGTTAAGGGTGCTCTACAAATGCAGGTTTTTGTTGGTGTACCTTTTGCACTGAATGTTTCATCTTGCAATCATGGTTTGGGCATCTGCTATTGCTCCTCACGGACTGGGGAGAGAAAAACTGTGTCAAGCCATCTTCCTGTGGAAGCAAACACAGCAGTTACCAAGGGAAATACAAATATGAATACCCTCCCTCCCTCCTGCCCTAACCCCTGGTGTACATTGTCAGCCTGTGCCTGCCTCAAAGATATATTCCCTCATCCCTCCCTTGGGTAAACATCAGCCTGCAACCATCCACTCCACCAGGGGTAACCTACTCCCTGTCCCACCACCTTACAGATAAACATCAGATTGTAACCACCTCAGGATACCTCCACCCCCCTCCCCCCACCTCCCCTGCCCTAGCTCCACAATAAATGTTAGCAAGTTACAAAGTAGTGGAAATGTGAGGGCTTTGAATACATTCTGACCAAGGCAGCTGGGAAAGCAACAGTTCTTCGGTTGGGTGGGGGGGGGGTGCTGAGAAATCTAAGGTCTATCAGGGTGGCTGGAAAATCCACAGGCTTCAGGGCAACTGGGAAAGCTATAAGTCATTAGGGCAGCTGAGAAATCCATAGGCGGTCAAGGTGGCTGAGAAAGCTATAGGCTACCAGGGCAGCTGGGAAAGCTGTAGTCGAAAAGTGTGGGGTTGGAAAAGCACAGCTGGTCAGGCAGTACCTAAGGTGCTACCTTCACCCCGGCCATATCCCCATCCTCCTATTTATCCCTCAGCCCCCTTCCCCCTCCACTTTCCTGATGAAAGACTAATGCCCGAAACGTCAACTCTCCTGTTCCTCGGATGCTTCCTGATCTGCTGTGGTTTTCCAGTGCCACTCTTTTCAACTCTGTCTCCAGTATCTGCAGCCCTCACTTTCTCCTGAGTAAGCTATAGGCCACAGGGAAGCTGAGAAATCTATAGGCTGTCAGTGTGACTGAGAAAGGTTTAGGCCCCCAGGGCAGGTTAGGAAAGCTATAGGCCACAGGGCAGCTGGGAAATCTATAGGCTGACATGGTGCCTGGGAAACCTATTGGTTTCAGGGCAGCTGGGAAATCTATAGGCTGACATGGTGGCTGGGAAATCTATTGGTTTCAGGGCAGCTGGGAAAGCTACACGCCACAAGCTGTATAAAAAAACTATAGCCCACTAGGGTGGCTGAGAAAACCTATAAGTAGCTTATTGACTTTGGGGTTCAGGAAATGCAATATTGCAACACAGATACGAAGGAGCAGATTGGGAGGCAGAGTTTGGAAATGTGTAGAAGTTAACAGGGTTGTTGTCATGGGTGACTTTAGCTTCCCTAATACTTTTTGGAACCTATTTAGTTCAAATAGTTTGGATGGAGCAGTTTTTGTCAGCAGTTTTAGTCAAGGGTTCCTGATGCAATGTGCAGATAGGCCAACGAGAGGGGAGGCCATATTGGATTTGGTGCTTGGCAACAAACCAGGTCAGGTGTCAGATCTCTCGATGGGAGAGCATTTCCGTGGTAGTGATCACAACTCCATGACCTTTGCTATACTCATGGAGAGGGATAGGAGCACATGGTATGGGAAACTATTTAATTGTGGGAGGGGGAATTACAATGCTATTAGGCAGGATCTGGGGCACCTAGGTTAGATGTTCTTAGGAAAATGGACAACAGAGATGTGGAGTTTGTTTCGGGAGCACTTGCTGATAGTGCTGGACAGGTTTGTCCCACTGAGGCAAGGAAGGGTTGGTAGGCTGAAAGAACCTTGGGTGACAAAGAGATGTGGAATATCTAGTCACAAGGAAGAAGGAAGCTTACTTAAAGTTGAGGAGGCAAGGATCAGACAGGGCTCTACAGAGTTACAAGGCAGCCAGGAAGGAACTGAAGAATGGACTTAGGAGAGCTAGAAGGGGGCATGAGAAAGCTTTAGCAGATAGAGTTAAGGAAAACCCTAAGACATTCTACACTTATGTAAGGAACAGGAGGATGGCCACCAGTGAGAGTAGGGCTGATCAGGGATAGTGGAAGAAACTTAGGCCTGGAGTTGGAGGAGGTAGGGGAGGTCTTTAATGAATGCTTTGCTTCAGTATTCACTACTGAAAGGGACCTTGGCATTTCTGATGACAGCGTGAAACAGGCTGATGTTAGGAAGGAGGATGTGCTGAATATTTTGAAAAACATGAAGACAGATAAGTCCCCTGGACCAGGCGGGATATACCCTAGGTTACTCCAGGAAGTGAGGGAAGAGATTGCTGCACCTTTGGTGATGATCTTTGCATCCTCGCTGTCCACTGGAGTGGTGCCAGATGACTGGATGGTGGTAAATGTTATTCCCTTATTCAAGAAAGGGAACAGAGATAAACCTGGGAATTACAGACCAGTCAGATTTACGTCTGTGGTGGGCAAAGTATTGGAGAGGATTCTGAGAGACAGGATTTATGATTACTTGGCAAACCATAGTTTGAATTGAGATAATCAGCATGGTTTTATGAGGGGCAGGTCTTGCCTCACAAACCTTATTGAATTCTTTGAGGATGTGACAAAATACATTGATGAAGGTTGAGCAGTGGTTGTGGTGTACATGAATTTTCGCAAGGCGTTTGATAAAGTTCCCCATGTAGGCTCATTCAGAAAGTATGAAGGCATGGGATACAGGGAAATATGGCTGTCTGGGTACAGAATTGGCTGGCCCATAGAAGGAATGTGATGGAAAGTATTCTAAGCCTGCAGCTTGGTGACCAGTGGTGTTCTGTAGGGATTGGTTCTGGGACCTCTGGTCTTTGTGATTTTGGTAAATGACTTGGATGAGGAAGTGGAAGGGTGGGTTAGTACATTTGTCGATGACACCAAGGTTGGTGGATAGTGTGGAGGGCTGTTGTAGGTTGCATCTGGACATTGACAGGATGCAGAGCTGGGCTGATAAGTGTCAGGTGGAATTCAACCTGGAAAAGTGTGAAGTGATACACTTTGGAAGGTCGAATTTGAATGCAGAATACAGGGTTAAAGGCAGGATTCTTGGCAGTGTGGAGGAACAGAGGGATCTTGGGGTCCATGTCCATAGATCCCTCAAAGTTGCCACCCCAGTTGATAGGATAGTTAAGTAGACATATGGTGTGTTGGCTTTCATTAACGGGGGGATTGAGTTTAAGAGCTGCAAGGTTATGCTGCAGCTCTATCGAGTCCCGGTTAGACCACACTTGGAATATTGTTTTCAGTTCTGGTTTCTTCATTATAGGACAGTGTCACAAGGCTGGTCTGGTACAGGTTACTTTGCCCTTGAATGTTTTTTCAGAGAAGGGTTAATTGGCCAGGCTCCATTATGTCTGAAGTCTGAATGGTTCATTGGGCCCTTTCTGTTTACTCGAACAGAGAGTGCTTCAGGCCAAAAGCTTGAAAGGTCTGTTGAAAAACTGGTATCATCAAGGCGGCGTGGCCAGCTCACTAAGCTGTGTAGTTCAGTTCAGTTCGGGAGTGAATTGAGTCAGAGTCACAGGGTAAATTGGAAGCCTTTTCTCTGTCCTTCTGCCTTTTTGATTTCGAACTGTTAGTTGCCTGTGTCATTGTTTACTGTTTGTGCTAAGGGATGTGTGTATTGGGGCTGTTGTGCGTATTTTCAGAACAGCGTCATTAAATCGGATTTGGATAGGATAAGTTATCCAGCATTCTGTTTTCTGTTCTTTGTATTTCATTCCATAAGTTTGTAAATAAATTTTGTTTGTTTAAAACTTGACAGTCGACCCAGCTAATTTACTCCGGGAATATCCACTATACACCTAGCCAAACAAATAGCAAAGTTACGGTCTGGGCTACCTGTTTAAAAATGTTTTGACAGGTCTGGCCTAGTCCATAACAAAATATGTGGAAGCTTTAGAGAGGGTGCAGAGGAGATTTACCAGAATGCTGCCTGGATTGGAGGGCATGTCTTATGAAGAAGGGTTGGGGGAGCTGGGGCTTTTCTCACTGGAACGAAGAAGGATGAGAGGTGACTTGATAGAGGTGTACAAGATGATGAGAGGCCCAGATAGAGTGGATAGCCAGAGACTTTTTTCCCATGGTGGAAATGTATATCACGAGAGGTCATAATTTTAAGGTGATTGGAGGAAGATTTAGGGGAAATATCAGCGATAGATTCTTTACACAGAGAGTGGTGGGTGAGTGGAATGCACTGCCAGCAGTGGCAGTAGAGTCAGATACATGAGGGACATTCAAGTGACTCTTGGATAGGCACATGGATGATAGTAAAATGAAGGGTATGTAGGTTAGCTTGATCTTAGGGTGGAATAAAAGGTCAGCACAGTGGCACAGTGGTTAGCACTGCTGCCTCACAGCGCTAGAGACCTGGGTTCAATTTGCCCTCAGGCGACTGACAGTGTGGAATTTGCACATTCTTTCCGTGTCTGTGTGGGTTTCCTCCAGGTGCTCCGGTTTCCACCCACAGTCCAAAGATGTGTGGGTTAGGTGAATTGGCCATACTAAATTGCCCGTAGTGTTAGGGGCAGGGGTAAACATAGGGGACTGGGACTGGGTGGGTTGCGCTTCAGCGGGTCGGTGTGGACTTGTTGGGCCGAAGGGCCTGTTTCTACACTGTAAGAAATCTAATCTAACATCAGGGGCCGAAGGGCCTGTACTATGCTATAGTGTTCCATGTTCTTTCTCAAATCTGCAAAGTATTTTGTAAACTTCTTGAAAGCTCACTCTTTAAATGCTTTTTGTGAGGCTTTATAATCCTATCTTGCTGAGCCTAGCTCACCCATTCACACAGTTTCAATGCTTATGTTTAATACTGCCTGCTACACTATTAAAGCATCTCTCTGACTTTCCATTCCTCAGGGCGTAGCCTGTCAAACCTGAATGCAGTCTCTGGGTCACTTCTCACTGGTCCTGGCCTCTTTAATCTCACATTATTTCTCCATGATTATTGGCTCTTTCAATTGACCTTCGGTGAGTATCCTTACCCCAGCTTTACCTTGAATGAGAACTCTGGTACATTGTCCAGACTGAATAACATTAGCCACTGTTCAGTCTGAATCTCTTCGTTATATCAAACACAAAAGGATGAGTTCTACCTACCAGCGTAAAATCTTTGCCACACTGGGTCTCTATCACTGGCACAGGTAGGCTCCAAAACCTGCTGTCTTTCACAGTAACTTCGCCACACGAACACTGCACAAGCTGTTCTACTTTGATCTCATACAGTCTCTTCATCTCCTCGACCTGGCCAGGAGGTAATATGAAGGAAAATGAATCATACTTCAAAAAATCGAGCAAATGTTCTTGAACAGGGAGTAACAATCTGAAGGGTACACATGCCAGGAGCAACAACACTAAGGGGACACAAACCAGGGGTGTGATGGAATATTCCCCACATGCCTGGATGATTGAAGCTCCAACAACACACAAGAAGCTTGTTACAATCCAGAACAAAGCAAAAATCACACAACACCAGGTTATAGTCCAACAGGTTTAATTGGAAGCACACTAGCTTTTGGAGCGACGCTCCTTCATTAGGTGGTTGATGAAGGAACGGTGCTCTGAAAGCTAGTGCTTCCAAATTAAACCTGTTGGACTATAACCTGGTGTTGTGTGATTTTTAACTTTGTTACACCCCAGTCCAACACCGGCATCTCCAAATCAGAACAAAGCAGCCTGCTTGATTGGCATCACATCCACTATCTTCAACATTTGTCCACTTTTAAATCCACCAAAACTTCCACCACTTTCTCACTCCCTTTATAAACCTCCTCATTGTCATCATCTTCTTAAATTCTGTACCTATGTCCTCCTTCTCCCAAGTAAAGACAGATGTGAAGTATTCATGTAACACTCAAACAATATTTTTCAGCTCCATGCACAGATTGCCTCCTTGGTCCCTAATGGCCCTGACCCATTCCCTGGTTATTCTCTCCCTCTTAATATATTTGTAGAATATCTTGGGATTCCACCTAATCTTGCCCACCAACATTTTCTGATGCTCTTTCTTTTCATTCTTTACCCCTCTACACTTTCTATACTCCTCTAAGTCCTCTGTTAAATCGCTTCCTTTATACCAGTTAAATACCTTTCTTTTCCGTTTTTATCCAGTGCTAAATATTTCGAGACATCTCTGGACTTGTTTCTCCTATACTGCATCCTGAATGGAACATGTTGGACCTGTACTCTTCCCAGATCCTTTTTTGAGTGCCTCCCACTGTTCTGCTGTGAATTTATCCTTCAGTAACTGTTCACAGTGTACTTTGGCCAGAGACTGTTTTATTTTAATAAAATCTGCCATTCTCATATTACGACACGGGGGTAAACTCCCTCTGTTAATTTGAAACCAGCAACAGAGAAATGCAGTAATCTGTGAAAATTCGAGAGGCCAAGAGCTAGTTGAAGTAAAAAGTAACAACTTTATTTCTTAAAGTATAACAGAGAATAACTAACTAACAACTATTTACAACTCCTTCCTCTAATCTATCTTTTACTTTCCCTCCTATAATGCTAGTCTGAAAAAAACCCCCGAGTAAGATTTACCAGAAATGTCAAGTTTCAAACCCAGCCAGCTGTCGAATCTTCCTCTGTAGCTGTGCTCTCCAGGTCAGTGTTGATGTTTTTCTCTGTGCAAACTCCTTCTCTAGACAGGTACCACTCAGAGAGCACTCACTAGCAACCTACATCTGTTGGTCTTTTGGCAGTTCTCTCCCACAACTGTTCAATTTTCCCCGGTCTTATACCCCAAAGCATTGGATGGTGTCATTGGCTTTTACTAATATCAATATACTAAATTCAAACTTGATTGCAGTTTGGTACTTTTTGGGGTATAGTTTAAACTGATTGGCCTAATTTGAATTTGTTGTTGTCTCTAGGCAACCAGCTACCCTAACTGCTGGACCAAAAAGTTACATGATATCTTGTTCAGAGCACTTGGTACTGTCAGGTAGTTCTGCTCGCTTTTAACTCTCTTAAAGGTACAGTACCCCTTAAACCTTCATAACACTCAATCCAAAATGCTTTGCAGGCTATATTTTTCTTTTTCCATAACAAATGTAAAATGTATGGTGTTGTGGTCACTGCCATTAAAGCACTCCCCTACTGCCACCTTGAACACAGTGTAGGTTCATTCCCCAGAATTAAGTCTAGCACTGCACCATCCTTTATAGGACCATCTGCATGCTCATATAAAAGGCTCTCAAAAATTCTTGCCTATCTAAACTCTTTAAATTATAATTATCCCAGTTAATATTGGGGAAGTTGAAATCCTCGAATATTATTACCCTATTAATGACTTTACACACTGCAGTGAATTGTCTACACGTCTGCTTCCCTGATGACTATTTCAGGACCTGTAATACACTCCTAACAGTGTGACTGCCCCCTTTTCATTTCTAAACTCTATCCACAAAGTCTCTTTTGATGTCCCAAGATATCAACCTTCCTTACTGCAGTACTGACTCCCAGAGTTTCTCCTGAACTCTAACTCCAGCAATGAGCTGCACCTATTGGCAGTTCCAGTCTGCGACAGCAGCCATGTTTCACAACGGGATCAATTTCTCAGCTGCCGACTTGCAGCCTGGCATACAGTATCACAGCAAGTCTCACAGAATTGCTCCACCCACAGGACATTACAACTGCCTCAAATTGAAAGCAGAACTCTGGGACAAGCACATAGTCAGTCCCACATCATGCACATGGTGCATCTGCAGGGCATGCTGGGAGTTGTTCCTCTTAACCACCATTGAGAAGATTAAACAACAGGTTAACACTGAGAAGAAAAGTAATAAAAACAACAATATGAAGCATAAACAGAGCAATAACATGACAAGAAACAGAATAACATCAGACAAATGATGTGGTGCAAACATGTACAGATTAAAATTTTAATAGTGACAGAGTAAATGTACAAATGGATTTTGGCAGAGTAACAATGTGAAATGTGGAATGACTGTAATCTGAGGCTCTCTCTGTAGGGAATGATTATTACTCTATGTCCCATTATTTCCTGGTATTCTGCATTTACATTGTCATGGGGAGGGCGTTTTTACCTCAGTGATAGTATTCCTACCTTGGTTGAATCCCCACCTGCTGCGGGATCACAACACAATCAGAACACATTGATTACAAATGGGGAAGACTTATGGTAGTGCCCAGTATCCCAACCTCTGGACCAGGAGGCCCAGCTTCAATTCCCACCTGCTCCAGATGTGTGGAATAGCATCATTGAACAGGTTGATTAGGAAAATACCTACACTGAGACTGGCTGTTGATGTTTTGAGGAAGTGAATTGTTCAGTTGTAACACAGGTTGAATTTGAATGGAGATAAGAATTACTATACTTACAATAGCTGAAGTTTGTAAGTGATCCAGTAAAAGGTTAAAAATGATGAGAAACAGTTCCGCTGCATCATTCTGTGTGTGCACTTAAAAAATAGAAACATGTCAGATTAATCACCAGATTTGAATTACACCAAACAGCACACCTTATACAGGATTTTAATCCAGGCACCAAGAGTTGCTCATGTCTGATTTCATTGCCATGATACAGAGTTAGACACACAAGCAGAGCCCTCACACAGCTGATATTCCAAATGTGGCCTAGCCAAGATTTGTCATATGTTTTAGCTAACCTTCCAACCTTTCAATTCAATCCTGCACCTGACCCAGGAAGCTATTCACTACCTCCGCTCAGTAAATTTATACCTGGTCTTATTTCATCTCTTTCTGTCACATATATAAGCTGGTGAAACCAATTCTCTCACTCAGAGGCTGATCACCTCTAGCACTCCAACTACAATTGGGCCAGACTGGCAATGGAAGAGGTCTGACTTTCCTGAGCAGGGAGCTTGCTGTTTTCTGGGACAGGATCCAGCAGCAGCAGGAATCTCTAATGGGATCACAGCCACCATCACAATGGATTCAGACAGCAGCAACTCACATCACCAGGTCCCCCTCTGTGCTCCACTCAGCTCCCCCCTTACAAGTGCTGACTTGTTGTGGAAGTAATTTTGACAAATTTGGGAATCTGGTATCAATATCAGAACAGTGACTACGTCAGTTTGTTAAGAAAATTGGAATGGTTCACTAACACTCTTGAGCAGATTGACATAGAGAGTGAAGAGGCATTGGAGGTTTTGGCAGGTTTAAATGTGAATAAATCCCCAGTTCCAGATGAGTTGCATCACAGGCTGCAGAGGAACGACAGGGAGGAAATCTCAAAGATCCTGACCCTTTTAATTCCTCTCTGGCCACAGGGGAGGTAACAGAGGACTGGAGGACAGCTAATGTGATTCTACTTTACAAGAAGGGTGGTAGAGATAGACCAGGGAACTATAGAGCAATGAGTCTAACATCAGTGGTAGGGAAACTATTAGAGGAAATACTGAAGGAGAGAATTAATCTCCATTTAGAGATTATGATGAACATGATGAACATGTTTTGAGGAGGTAAGTGTGTGAGGAGTGTAAGTGAGAAGAGTGCAGTTGATGTAATTATATGGATTTCAGTTAAGGCCTTTGATGAAGAAGGTAAAAGCACATGCAATCCAGGGTAACTTGGCAAATTGTATCCAAATCTGGCTGAGTGACAAGAGGCAGAGGGTGGTGGTAGAAGGCAGTTTGTGTGTCTGGATCCTGGTTTGCAGTGGCGCCCCACAGGGATCAGTGCTAGTCCCCTTATTGTTTGTGGTTGCCATTAATGATGTAGGTGATGTAGGGAATTAATAAGTAGGTTTGTGGATGACATGAAGACTGGTCAGTTGGTTAAAACTGAGGAAGAAGGTCTTAAGTTTCAGGAGGCTATAAACAGATTGGTCAAATGGGCAGATTTGTGGCAGATGGAATTTAATCTGATAAGTGTGAAGTGAAGGAACAAGATAATGGAGTACCCAATGACTGGCAGGACACTAGGAAGCTCAGAGGAACACTGGGTGCATGTGCCACAGATTCCCTGAAGGGTGACAGGACAGGCGAATTGGGTAGTTAAGAAAGCAAACAGAATACTTGCCTTTATCAGTTGTGGTATAGATGATGAGAACAGGGAGATTATGTTGGAGATGCACAGACCTTTAGTTAGGCCACAGCTGGAGTACTGTGTGTAGTTCTGGTCACCACACGATGGGAAGGATGTGATTGCACTGGAGGGGGTGCAGAGGAGATTCGCTGCTCTGCAGAGGGATGGAGCAGCTTAGCTGTGAAAAGAGACTGATAAGCTTGGAGCAAAGAAGGTGGAGGGAGTCCTGATAGAGGTCTATAAAATTACGAGGGGCAGTCACAGGGTGGATAGAAAGCAGCTGCTCCCCTTAGTGTGGGATTAATAATAAGGAGGCATAATTTTTTTAAAGTGAAAGGCAGGAGGTTTTTTTGGGGGGGGATCGCTGGTGGTGCACTGCCTGGGAGGGGTGGTTGAGACAGGAAACCTCACAACCTTTAAGACGTCATAAAGGGAAGAAGGTATGTAGGGAAGAGGTGTTGGAAATTCTGGAAAGGGTGAAAATAGATAAGTCCCCTGGGCCTGATGGCATTTATCCTGGATTCTCTGGGGAAGCAAGGGAGGAGATTGCAGAGCCATTGGCCTTGATTTTTATGTCCTCGTTGTCTACAGGAATAGTGCCAGAAGACTGGAGGATAGCAAATGTGGTTCCCTTGTTCAAGAAGGGGAGTAGGGATAACCCTAGTAACTATAGGCCAGTGAGTCTCACTTCTGTTGTGGGCAAAATCTTAGAGAGAATTGTAAGGGATAGGATTTATGAACATCTGGAAAGGAATAATGTGTTCAAGGATAGTCAGCATGGTTTTGTGAAGGGCAGGTCGTCCCTCACAAACCTTACTGAATTCTTTGAGAAGGTGACTAAGAAGGTGGATGAGGGTAAAGCGGTAGATGTGGTGTATATGGATTTTAGTAAGGCGTTTGATAAGGTTCCCCATGGTAGACTACTCCAAAAAATACGGAGGTATGGCATTGAGGGTGAGTTGGAGGTTTGGATTAGGAATTGGCTGGATGGAAGAAGACAGAGGATAGTAGTTGATGGCAAAGGTTCATCTTGGAGTGCAGTTACTAGCGGTCTTCCGCAAGGATCTGTTTTGGGACCATTGCTGTTTGTCATTTTTATAAATGACATGGAAGAGGGGTTAGAAGGTTGGGTGAGCAAGTTTGCGGATGACACAAAAGTCGGAGGAGTTGTTGACAGTGAGGAAGGATGTGGCAGGTTACAGCAGGATATAGAGAAGCTGCAGAGCTGGGCAGAAAGGTGGCAGATGGAATTCAATGTAGCTAAGTGCGAGGTGATTCACTTTGGGAAGAATAACAAAAAGATGGGGTACTGGGCTAATGGTCGGATACTTGGTAGTGTGGATGAGCAGAGGGATCTTGGTGTCCATGTACACAGATCTCTGAAAGTTGCCACCCAGGTAAATAGTGCGGTGAGGAAGGCATATGGCGTACTGGCTTTTATTGGTAGAGGAATTGAGTTCCGGAGTACTGAGGTCATGATGCAGTTGCATAAGACTCTGGTGCGGCCGCATCTGGAATATTGTATGCAGTTTTGGTCG
>NC_057735.1:53172757-53190178 GCF_004010195.1 Chiloscyllium plagiosum
TAGAATGAGAGACATACAGAGAGAGGGGTTGAGAGAGATGGAGAGAAAGTGAGATACATACAGAGAGAGAGAAAGGGAGATATAGAGACAGAGACAGACATATAGAGATTTAAAAAAGGGGAGACACAGGAAAACAGAGGGAGTTGGAAGTGATATTCAGAGAGAGAGAGGAAGAGCGGTAGAGAGCAGCAAAGAGAGACATAAGGATAGACAGACAGAGAGAGACACCGAGACAAAGAAAGATATGAGACAGAAAAGGCATAGAAGAAGAAGATGTGCCATAAAGTCATACATTCCAGTTCTTAGTTAGATGTTAGAATCCCTACAGTATGGAAATAGGCCCTTCGGCCCAAAAAGACCACACTGACCCTCTGAAGAGTAACCCACCCAGACCCCTTCCCCTACCTTATATTTACCCCTGACTAATGCACCTAACACTAGGGCAATTTAGCATGGCCAATTCACCTGACCTACACATCTTTGGACTGTGGGAGGAAACCGCAGCACCCAGAGGAAACCCATGCAGACACGGGGAGAACGTGCAAACTCTACACAGTCAGTCACCCGAGGCTGGAATCGAACCTGAGACCCTGGTGCTTTGAGGCACCACTGAGCCACTAATCTAGCTGATTACTCCGGGGCAGTAGAGGCTGGTTTTGAATGAATGGTAAACCCTCTCAGATGAATATAAAAGATTCAATGGCAATATTCAAGCAATAAACCCTGTTGCCTTGCTCAATATTTATCCATTAACTGATATCACATGAAAACATTCTTTGAGCTTGGTCAGATTGGACTGATTGTTACATTCCTTACATTAAAAGTACAATTCAAACAGATACATCAATGACTGGAAAGTTCTCTGGAACATTTTGAAACTCAACAGAAATGCAAGTCCCTCCTATAATTGGTTAAATGTCCTTCTTGTGATTGCATTTCAGTTACACAACCTGAATCGTTCAGGAACAATTCGCTCTGGGAGTAAGTACAAGGCTCCATTCCAAGCACTATCTGTTATTTGAGAACAGTAGTGACATACCTTTCACATGGTTCAGCTTGAGACAGTGAAGAAACATCTCCGCGCTCACTTGACCAGACTTTGAGGTCTGCATCTGGTCAAACAATCGACACATGTGGTAAGGGACGTTCCTCAGATTAACATTCTTTTCCATCTGTTCCCACCTGGAACAAACCGGGAGAGATAACATTCCAGGCTGGATGTGCAAATACAGTAGGATGGGACTGACAGGTCTGCTGTATGTACATTCCACCATCAGGCCAGCTTTCCACCCCAGTCTATTGCCTCAGATGTCACTGTCTTTACCCTATAATAGGAGAAGTGAATGATATGCATATTCTCCTCTGAGCTACACTCCATCCTGACAACCATATTGCCTTGGCTTTCCTATCACTGGAACAAAATCCTGGAACTCTCAGCATTGTGAGGAACTACTGCTGGAGTGTTGCACCCAGGAGCAAGTCTGACTTACTGCAAGGGACACCAGCCATGGAGAGGGCAAGGAGGCAGTTTCCCAACCCCGTAACAGCTGGAACCAGCATCAAACCCTCAGATCTCAGGCCTGATTTGATCCACTCTGGCCCACCAGATCGGTGAACTCTCCATCCATAACCACAAGACCCGAGACCACCTCTCAGATCAGTTACCCCTTTCGCCACTGATTCTCAAAGACATACAAGTCTAGTCGGGTTAAACTGTCCTCATCATTCCTCCCTTGAAACCTTGGTATTATTCTGGTCAACCCTCACTCAATTTCTATTTTCATTTTTATAAATTCAGCATCCACAGTTTTTTGTTTCAGCTTATGAGTTGGCCACATTACTGTGAGTCTGGAATCATATGGGTGGGAGGGTTCCTTTTCTTTAATTCATTCACGGGATGAGGGTGTCACTGGCTAGACCAGCATTCATTGCCCTAATTACCCAGAGAATTAACAGTCAACTACATTGCTGTGGGTCTGGAGTCACATGTAGGGCTCAAAAAGATGGCAGTTTCCATCCGTAAAGGACATTAGTGAACCAGATGGGTTTTTCTGATAACCAACAATGGATTCATGATCATCACCAGACTCTTAATTCCAGATTTTTATTGAATTCAAGTTCCACCAACTGCCATGGCAGGTTTCGAATCCATGTTCCCGGAACATGACCTGGGTTTCTGGATTAACAGTCAAGACCATCATATTCCCTCAAGGGCATTAGTGAATCAGTGGGTTGCTATGAGAAGCGACAGTGGTCACTATTACAACAGATTTTTAAACTAATTTTTAATTCCAGAAACCACCAGCATCCCCATGTTGGTGTGTGTGGGAGCTTGTTGTATGTTAATCTACAGTGTATTCGTGCTTTGCAACTGCTCTGCATAGACATGGCAATTAGCGGTGGCCAATGAATACTGGCCTCGTCAGAGACAGCCACATCCTGTGAGTTAATTTTAAAAAAATAATTAAAATATGAGGCAAAATTATTTTCATCTAGAGGGTAATGGGTGGCAAGGTGGCTCAGTGGTTAGCACTGCTGCCTCACAGTGCCAGGTACCCAGGTTTGATCCCAGCCTTGGTCAACTGTCTGTGTGGAGTTTGCACATTCTCCCTGTGTCTGCGTGGGTGTGCTCTGGTTTCCTCCCACAGTCCAAGAATGTGCAGATTAGGTGAACTGGCCATGCTAAATTGCCCATAGTGTTCAGTGACATTGTAGAGTGAGAGATCAAAGTCAAAAAGTGTGGCACTGGAAACGCACAGCAGGTCAGGCAGCATCTGAGGGGCAGGAGTACCGACGTTGCAGGTATAAGCCCTTCATCAGGAATGGCTTCATCAGGAATTCCTGAAGAAGGGCTTATGCCTGAAACATCAACTCTCCTGCTCCTCAGATGCTGCCTGATCTGCTGTGCGCTTCCAGAGCCACACTTTTCGACTCGAATGTAGAGTAATAGCGTAGGGGAATGGGTCTGGGTAGGTTACTCTTCGGAGGGTCGGTGTGGACTTGTTGGGCTAAAGGGCCTGTTTCCAGACTGTAGGGATTCTATGATTCTACACCACCTGGGAGGTTAGTTGAAGCAACCTTCAAAACCTAAAGCCTTCAAAAAGTACTTTGTATGAGACTTGGAGTGTTGTGGCATTCAAAGCTATGGGTCTACTGCTGCAAAGTGGAATTAGTGTAGCTGGTCAAATCCCTGAGTCTCCAGGACAGCCTTCTCCAATTGACACAAACCACCCAGACTGTCTGCAACAATGCATGAGCTCCTTCACGCTTGGCTCAATGTGCTCATGTGTTGTAACACAGACTGTAATTTAATCTCTACTCTTGTAACCTGAAAGTGAACCTCCCTCTACTCTGAAACAGAAGGTGAAGTCCCCATCAAACTTCTCAGCACAGTTATAAACAGAGTGTGTGTACTAAGTGTGACCAGAAGTGAATGTTTCAATGGCCACCATTGCTGCCTGTTGTGAGAATGAACGTGTAATACATACCGCTGTAGTGTGGATGTGAATTCAGGAGTTAGGTAGAAGCTCTGGAGCAGTACGTTGACACAGCAGGTCAGGCCACCATTAGACAGCCCCACTAAACCTGAGAGAAGACACACACAGTTAGCCGTGTCTTCCCTTGAATATAGCAAACACTTGGACAATTCAACTTGTTGAGCTGTACAATCACTCATCTGCGAGAGTGAAAAGGAGAGAAAAGGAGAGAAAGAGAGAAAAGAGAGAAATGGAGGGAGGTGGGGGGTGTCGTTACTGGGACAGCCAAGAAAACAGCAAAGAACTTGCTGAGAGTGGAAGAGAGTTAGACATTGCTGAGAGGCAAGTCAATGTAAGATGACATGATAGATGAACTCAGCCTCACATGCACTCCATTGGCAGGTATGAATCCTGGATGTCAGGGATATCAAGACTTTGGTAAAGAAAAACAAGGAAGCTTATGTTGGGTACAGCACATGTAAAACAAGGAGGCACTTTAAAAACATAGAGTGCAGGATGTTGCTTAAAAAGAAAATATCTTTGGCTGATGTGATCAAGTAAAACTCAAAGCATTTTGTAAGTATGTTAAAAGTAAGGATTATCAGGGAAAGAGTGGGACCTATTAGAGACCAAAAGGGCAAAACTGTGAGGGGAGACAGTGGATGTAGATGGGTATGTCTCACCTGTATTCACAAAGGAGAAAGACATTGTAGCTGGGGATATCATTTTGAAAGGTAAGGTCCGAGAGCATGTTAAGATGAATATGGAGGAGGTATGAGATGTTTTAATGGGCATAAAGGTGCATAAATTCCCAGGGCCTGATGAGATATATCTCAGGTCACTATGGGAGCCAAGGGAGAATATTGGTGGGGCTCAGGCAGAGATACTTAATACCTGGCATTAGTGGCAGGGAAGCTGCTGAAGAAGTTACTGAGGGATTGGACCTATTCCCATTTAAAAGAAAATAGTCTTATCAGTGATAGGCAACATGGTTTTGTGCAGGGAAGATCATGTCTTACCAATTTAATAGAATTCTTTGAGGAAGTGACAAAGTTGTTTGAGGCAAGAGCTGCAGATGTCATATACATGAACTTCAGTAAGGTGTTTCATAAGTGAATTCGCATGGGGTCCAGACTGTACTAGCTAGATGGATAAAGAACTGGCTGGGCAACAGGAGACAGAGAGTAGTAGTGGAAGAGAGTTTCTCAAAATGGAGATCTGTGACCAGTGGTGTTCCACAGGGATTCGTGCTGGGATCACTGTTGATTGTGAGAAACATAAATGATCTGGAGGAAGATATAAGTGGTCTGATTAGCAAGTTTGCAGGTTATACTAAGATTGTGGAATAGCAGATAGTAAAGGGGACTCTCAAATAATACAGCAAAATATAGATAGATTGGAGAGTTGGGCACAGAAATGGCAGATGGAGTTCATTCTGGTTAAATGCTAGGTAATGCATTTTGGAAGATCCAATTCAAGAGAGAACGAAATGGTAAATGGAAGAGCCCTGGGGAAAATTGATGTACAGAGATATCTGGGTGTTCAGGTCCATTGTTCCCTGAAGGTGGAAACGTAGGTCGATAGAGTGGTCAAGAAGGCATACAGCTTGCTTTCCTTCATCGGACGGGGCATTGAGTACAAGGGTTGGCAGGTCATATTACAGTCGTATAGGACTTTGGTTCTGCTCAGTTTGGAATACTGTGTACAGTTCTGGCTACCACATTACCAAAAGGATGTGGATGCTTTGGAGAGGGTGCAGAGGAGGTTCATCAGGATGCTGCCCGGTATGGAGGGCACTATGAAGAGAGGTTGAGTAGAATGGACTGCCAGCAGTGGCAGTAGAGTCAGATACATTAGGGACATTTAAGCGACTCTTGGATAGGCACATGGATGATAGTAAGATGAAGGGTATGTAGGTTAGTTTGGTCTTAGAGTAGGATAAAAGGTCAGCACAACCCCAAAGGCAGAAAAGCCTGTACTATGCTATCCTGTTCTATGTTCAAATGGTGATGGTAGAGGATTGTTTTTGTGACTGGAAGTCTGTGACCAGCGGTGCACCACAGAGATCGGTGCTGGGATCCTTGTTATTTGTCATGGACCTGAATGACCTGCATGTGAATGCAAAAGGTCTAATTAATAAGTTTGCAGATGACCCGAAAATTGGTGATGTTAATAGTGAAGAAGATGGTCTCAGGCTACAGTCTAATATTGATCAGCTGGTAAATTGGGCAGAAAACTGGCAGATAGAATTTAATCATGATAAGTGTGAGGTGATGTATTTTTGGAGGTATAATAAGGGAGGGATGTACACAATGAATGGTAGATCCCTAAGAGTACTGAGGAAGGTGGCAGCTCAGGTAGACAGGGTAATGAAGAAGGCATACAGGTTGCTCACCTTCATTAGCTGGGGTCTGGAATATAGAAGCAAAGGAGCCTTGTTACAACTTTATAAAACATTGGTTAGGCCACAGATGGAATGGTGTGGGCAGTTCTGGTCACTGCATTGTCAGAAGGACGTGACTGAACCAGAGAGGATGCAGAGGAGGTTCACCAGGATATTGACTGGGTTGAAAAGTCATCCACGAGGAGAGACTGGATAGTAGGGGATTGTTTTCCTTGGAGCAGAGGAGGCTGGGGGGAGGAAATCTGACTGAGATATACAACATTATGAGAGGCACAGACAGGATAGAACATGAGAATCTCTTCCAGTGGCAGACTTGTCTCAGACCAAAGGGCATAAGTTTTAAGTGAGGAGTAAGTGGCTTAGGGGGAATCTGAGGAAAGATGTTTCACCCAGAGGGTGGTAGTAGTATGGAATACTCTGACTGAGAGAGTGGTGGAGGCAAGTACTCTTGCAACATTTAAGGGGCATTTGGACAAATGGCATTTGCCATGGCTTAACAGGCTTTAGACAAGTGCAGGTAAACATGTAGCTTGGTGTATGTGGGTCAGCATAGACATGATGGGCTGAAGTGCCTGGTACTCATGTAAGACTCAAGGACTAATCCCAGAGGTAGATCTCAGGGTCAGGCAACAATCAATCCCAGAATGAGGAAGCATTGGATTCCAGAGTCAGAGAGAGGATCCGATCCCAGAGTCAGGGAGCAATCAATCCCAGAAATGAGGGCGTGATGGATTCCAGAATCAGAGAGAGGACCAATCTCAGATTTGGGGAGAGGTTGATCCCAGAGTCAGGAGGGATCCAGTATCCAGGGGACAACCAGGAGATAACGAATGATAGACCTAGAGCCAGGATAGAAATTGTACGAAAGAAAATGACAGTCGAGCAGTAACACACAGAGAATTACCATTTTTGAACTTGCCACAGGAGTAGGGCCATGGAGACTTCAGCTGGCTTGGCCCTTCCTCCATATCCAGGCATCTAGCGATTGGCTCATCAGGAGAGTTTGCCACTGATTGCTGGGATTTCGCTTTCTTCCCAGACGCATCCTGTGTGCTGCACATGCCAACGTCCTGTGATAATATAACATTCAGGGCACATTCACTTCCAAACAGTTGGCTGTTAAATGCAATTCTGCACAGAATTCGGAGTTTTTGAAGAACTCAGTGAGAACAGTTTAAGGGTTACTGACCAAGAAGGGCAACGGGCAGTAAGACTGGAAGCTGGTGTGTGTGAGAGCATGAGTATACTGAGACTCTCCAACCAGGTGCTGTACTCCCTGCTTTGAAACAGCAGGCGAGGCCAAGGTGGAGAGAGGGAGTGCTTCAGGGATACCCTCAAGGCCTCACTGACAAAGTGCAGCATTCCCACAGACAATTGGGAATCATTGGCCCAAGACCGTCAAAAGTGAAGGAGGAGAATCAGGGAAGGCGTCAAGCATGGCGGCACGGTGGCACAGTGGTTAGCACTGCTGCCTCACAGCGCCTGAGACCCGGGTTCAATTCCCGACTCAGGCAACTGACTGTGTGGAGTTTGCACGTTCTCCCCGTGTCTGCGTGGGTTTCCTCCGGGTGCTCTGGTTTCCTCCCACAGTCCAAAGATGTGCAGGTCAGGTGAATTGGCCATGCTAAAATTGCCCCTAGTGTTAGGTAAGGGGTAAATGTAGGGGTATGGGTGGGTTGCGCTTTGGCGGGTCAGTGTGGACTTGTTGGGCCGAAGGGCCTGTTTCCACACTGTAAGTAATCTAATCTAATGTAATCACCACGGGACCTTCCGTCAGGAAGAAGCAGAAGCCAGGAGAGAACAGCGTTAAGGAGTGTGCTGCCATAGCAACACTCAACCCACCCCTTCCCATGACAACCTTCTGCCTCAAGTGTAACAGAGCCTGCAGTAGCTGCGTCAAATTTTACGGCCACCCATCCATCCAGCCTCCCTGAGAGTGGAAGAGTCATCCTTATCTGTGAGAGAGACCGCTGATGAATGAATGATACTATAATTGAACAGCCTATGGAATACATCAACAAGCAAAACATGATCAAGACAGTTCCCACAGATTTATCAGTAATTCCCCCAGATGATAATTATACTGTAGGTCATCAAATCTGAGATGAATGAGAAATCAATGTGATAGGATTGTCTTGATCACTTTTTGCTGTTTGATGTGCACTGTATGATGTTCAATCACAGTTTATTCCCCAAATTTACTATATGTTGATTCAGGGTCTTTAAACTAAGTTGCACATTTATTGTAGATTTTCTGTTTAGAAGCACTGTCCAGTAAAGTTAATTGCTGTTTGTTCAAAACCATGGAATGTTGGGGTTTGATTATTTCAGCAAGCCCCTGAACTTCTCACATTATCTACTTTAAAAATAAAAGTTACTGGAGCCAGCTCGAATTTAACTAGGAGAATGTGAGGACTGCAGTTGCTGGAGATCAGGGTTGAGAGTGTGGTGCTAGGAAAACACAGCAGGTCAGGCAGCATCCAAGGAGCAGGAGAATCGACGTTTCGGCCATAAGCCCTTCATCAGTTCCTGGTCAGGGAGCTGAACCATGAGTTCTTGTTAAGGCAGAGGACAAAGGTGCTGGCCATACACAGGACTGGAAACTTCAGGAGAGGTGAAACAATGTGTCACTGCAAATGGTGTGTACAGGATTAATATCACTGTGCACAGTGCATACAGTGTGTCATTGTACTCACTGTATACAGTATAGAATCTCTGTTCCTGTTTTTCATTGTATCTTTAAAGGAGAGATTTGCTTCCTGAAGGAATTTTTGGTCAGTTGCTGATGGAGTAAAGTAGGGAAGGTTCAGGCTATTGGATATTTTGGACTGTTACAATCTGACTCCAGACTGACAAAATAATGTTAAATTCTGGATGGGGTCAAGAGTGTAGTATGGAAAAGCACAGCAGGTCAGGCAGCATCCAAGGAAGGCATTAATCCTGATGAAGGGCTTATGTCCGAAATATTGACTCTCCTGTTCCTCGGCTATTGTCTGACCTGCTGTGCTTTTCCAGCACCACATTCTTGACTCTGATCTCCAGCATCTGCAGTCCTCCCTGACCAAGAAGCTCAATGAAAACCCAGTCGAAAGCCTGCAGTGCTGAGGACAAATTACTGAAGTGCTGGGAAATTGGTTCAGTGACAGGGGCTTAAAGTAGGGATAGTGAGTAGATACTCAAGTTGGCAGGATGTGACCAATGGTGCCCTACAAGGATCTGTGTTAGTGCCTCACTTATTTGCATTCATTCATTTTTATTAATTTAAACAGTGAGTAGGTCATTGAGTCATGGAAGTCTACAGCACAGAAAAATGTCCTTCAGGCCATCAAGTATATGTGTCAGTCAATAACAACCATCTAATAATTCTAAAGCAAGTTTTTCACCATTTGACCTTGTGTGCTTTGGCATCGCAAGTGTGCATCCAAACTGAACACCGACATAGAACATAGAACAGTACAGCACAGTACAGGCCCTTCGGCCCTCGATGTTGTGCCAACCTTTTATCCTATTCTAAGATCAAGCTAACCTACATACCCCTCATGTGCCTATCCAAAAATCACATAAATGTCCCTAATGCTGTGAGAGCATGGAATGCGTTGCCAGCAGCAGTTGTGGAAGCGAGGTCACTGGGGACATTTAAGAGACTGCTGGACATACATATGGTCACAGAAATTTGAGGGTTCATACATTATGTTTACCTTACATGAGGATCAATGGTCGGCACAACATCGTGTGCTGAAGAGCCTGTTCTGTGCTGCACTGTTCTATGTTTTATGTTCTAATGTATCTGACTCTACTACCACTGCTGGCAGTGCATTCCACGTACCCACCACTCTCTGTGTGAAGAACCTACCTCTGACATCTGCCCTAAACCTTCCTCCAATTGTGTCCCCACATGATATCCATTTCCGCCCTGGGAAAATGTCTCTGGCTATCCGATCTATCTATGCCTTTCATCATCTTGTACACCTCTAATGAGAAAAGCCCTAGCTCCCTCAACCTTTCTTCAGAAGACATGCCCTCCAGTCCAGGCAGCGTCCTGGTAAATCTCCTCCGCACCTTCTTTAAAGCTTCTACATCCTTCCCGTAATGAGGCGATCAGAACTGAACACAATATTCCAAGTGTGGTCTAACCTGGACTCCATAAAGCTGCAGCATAACCTCGCGGCTCTTAAACACAATTCCCCTGCTAATGAAAGCCAACACACCATACGCCTCCTTAACAACTCTATCAACCTGGGTGGCAACTTTGAGGGATCTATGGACATACACCCCAAGATCCTTCTGTTCCTCCACACTGCCAAGAATCCTGCCTTTAACCCTGTATTCTGCATTCAAATTTGACCTTCCAAAGTGAATCACTTCACACTTTTCCAGGTTGAACTCCATCTGCCACTTATCAGCCCAGCTCTGCAGCCTGTCAATGTCCTCTTGCAACCTACAACAGCCCTCCACACTATCCACCACTCCACTTCTTAAGTACTTCTTAAATGTTATAAGACTTTCTGCTCCTACCACCCTCACAGGCCATAGCCAGAGTGTTATGTGCGATTCTGGAATCCACATTACTGGAGGGAGAGCACTGGAGAGGATGCAGAGGAGATTTACCAGGATGTTGCCTGGGCTGGCGAGTTTCAGTGATGATGAGAGATTGGACAGGTTTGCTTGCTTTCCATAGAGCAGAGGAGAGGGGACATGATTGAGATGTATAAAATAATGAGGGGCATAGTTAGGGTAAGCAGTCCTTCCCTTGATGGAAGGATCAATGACCTTGGGGTATAGATTTTAGGCAAGGGACAGAAGGTTTAGAGCAGACGTGACGATAAACAGAAGATGGTGGGGATTTGGAACTCACAACGTTATTTATCAATGGCTCAGATAATGGCATCAAACTTCTTATATCCAAATTTGCAAAAGGACTCAAATTTAGGCAGAATTGTAGACAGTGTAGATGATACCATAACGTTATAAACTAATTCTGAAGAAGGGTCACTAGATGTAAAGTATTAACTCTGTTACCCTCTCCGCTGATGTTGCCAGACCTACTGAATTTCTCTAATAATTTCTGTTTTGTGTTTCAGATTTCTAGCGTCCACAGTTCTGAATTTTATTTACACAAATTAGGTCTGTTTTCTCTAGAATTTAGAAGGTTAAGGGCTGATCTGATTGAAGTCTTCAAAATATTAACAAAAAAAGGCAGGGTAGACAAAGATAAACTATTTCGACTGGTTGGGGATTGTAGAAAAATAGGGGGCATATTCTGAGAACTAAGGCCAGTCTGTTCAGGAGACATGTTAGGAAGCACTCCGACACAGAAAGGATGGTTGATGTTTGGAACTCTCTTCCACAGATGGCAGTTGTCAATTTTAAATCTGGGATGGATATTTTTTGTTAAGCAAAGGTATTGAGGGATATGGGCCAATGGCAGGTATATGGAGTCAGGTCACAGATCAGCTGTGTTCTCATTGAATGGTGGAACAGGCTTGAGGAGCCGAATTGTCTACAGGGCGACCTTGATTATCCGAACTTCAGCTTATTCAAACAAGATCTCAAGGTCCCGATGCTTGGGTAAACTGTATTATCCGAACATTCAATTATCCAAATGAAATACTCCCCACACATGTCATTCTGGAGCAAACCCATACAGACACGGAAAAAGTGTGCATATTCCACACCCAGGGCTGGAATTGAACCCAGGATCCCTGGCGCTGTGAGGCAGCAGTGCCAACCACTGAGCCACTATGCCACCAGTTTACAAAGTGGATAGAGATTTAATGATCTGTTTGTTGGTCTGTACTCTTCATATCTGCTGTACCAGGGGCATAAGTTAAAACTAGCGAGACCAGATGAGGGATAGAGAGTTACAGTCAAGCACTGAGAATTTTCACAGCAATGGAACTGAATCCACAGCCTGTTCAACTTCATTATGGCAGGGCTCTGCTAGTGTCTCATCTCGGAGTATGAGCTTGCCCCATTACAGCAGCTATATCAGCAGCATGCTGGGGAGAATAGCTAAATGCAGCCCCTGTCATCTTGCTCTGTGACAAGTCCACATTCCAGATTTATCACCACCCTATCTGAGGCTGCAGTTCCCTGTTTGTCAGACAGGGAGTTCAAAGGATACTGGTGAAACACCTGGGTGTTTACAGACATTTAGGAATTTCATTGTCATTTTCCAAATTAGCAGGGTTTGTAAAACTTAGCTGTTAAAAGTGATATTAGCTTCCTGCCTCCTCACTCCTATACCTCAGGTTGGTTTCAGCCTCTGCATAGCAAGATCCCAAATCAGGACAGTGACGCAATATTCCAGTTTACACTGACTGCAGAGCAATGAACTCTGGGAAGTCAAGGTGGTGGAGGGGTACAGGTTAGCAAGGAGGTGACAGTGAGAAGGTAGACTGCTGGAATAAACAAGGCGGAAGGGGAGGTCTGCAGGATCATTCTGGAAACTAAATAGGAAAATTGAACACTTCCTGAGCATGAGGGGAAAAGTGAAGGGAATTTTATTCACTCAGCCACAGGGACTGGTCAAAACACTTTTTATATTAGTGACAACTATTTCTAAACAGAATCACAGGGAGTCAGATTGGGTTAATAAAGAATCAACCCAGACAATGAGTCCAGAAACCAACCTCTGCTCTGGAAATCCCTCTGCTTCCATTGACTGTAGGAACAGGAGTACTGCTTGGCACACCCTCCTCATTCCTGAAGAAGGGCTTATGCCCAAAACGTCGATTCTCCTGTTCCTTGGATGCTGCCTGACCTGCTGCGCTTTTCCAGCAACACATTTTTCAGCTCTGATCTCCAGCATCTGCAGACCTCACTTTCTCCACAGGAGTACAGGGCAACCTGAAGTTGAACAGGCTATGGATTCAGACATTTGCCTCGCGATTTACTTACTAAACAGTGGCTCAGTGGTTAGCACTGCTGCCTCACAGCGTTAGGGACCCGGGTTCGATTCCAGCCTCGAGCAACTGTCTGTGTGGAGCTTGCACATTCTCTGTGTGTCTGCGTGGGTTTCCTCCCACAATCCAAAAGATGTGCAGGTTGGTGCATTGACCATGCTAAACCCTCCATACTGTTCAGGGATATGTGGGTAGGTGCATTAGTTGGGGGTTAAATGCCGAGTGGGTTATTCTTCAGAGGGCCAGTGTGGACTTGTTGGGCCAAATGGCCTGTTTCCACACTATACGGATTCCATGATGAGAACCAAAGGCCGGAATGATTCCTAATTTCCCAGATCGTTGCTACACACTAACAAATCCCCCCTCAACCCAGTATCACCAAAAATCTCAAATTCCCACATCCTCTACGCTATCACCCCATCCCAGGAGAAATAAACCAACCCCACAGCTATCGGTCTGACACAGAGTAACTATAAGATTCCATAGGGAGGAAGTGAGGACTGCAGATGCTGGAGATCAGAGTCAAGAGTGGGGTACTAGAAAAGCACAGCAGGTCAGGCAGCATCTGAGGAGTAGGATGAGGCTCATTCCTGATAAAGGACTCTGACCCAAAACGTCGATTTTCCTGCTCCTCAGATGCTGCCTGACCTGCTGTGCTTTCCCAGCACCACACCAGATTCATATGAGCTTGCCTGGATAAAGAACGACACAAGACAAAGGGCTCCGAGACATGGCAGGGGAGGTTGGGGGATACGTTGGGGAGGGGGATGATCAGACAGTTCATCTCCATGGGAATCAGGTTGCAAAGGCAGCATAGGGCACATTATTAGTCACAGTAACTGGAAGCTACAGGGTAAAATCTGCTTGTTATTCTGGTTCCTGATGCCAATCCAGTGATTCCTAAATTCAGTTCAGTAACTCCTAATCCAAGTCCAGCAATTCCTAATCCGAGTCCAGCAATTCCTAATCCGAGTCCAGCAATTTCTAATTCCAGTCCAGCAATTCCTAATCCCAGTCCAGTAATTCCCAGTTTCAGTCAGACATTGACTTAGAGTATCAAAGCAGTCCCTTTGATGAACAGCCCCAAGTATCAAATCACCATCATTGAAGCATAAGCTCAGTTCTTTGGCTGGACAGAGAGAAATACTGAACATACCACCAGCCTCGTACTGCCTGTGGAATCCTTCCTTTTACTCCTTGGTATTTCCTCGTTGTCGTTGCATTCTGGACAGAAAATAAAAATAAGAGATAAAGACCGTAAGAAAACCATTAGAAATAGGACCAGGAGTGGGCTGTTCATCCCTGTAAACCTGCTCCACCCTTCACTAGGATCATAGCTGATCCAACATTCCTCATAACCATTACTGATCAAAAATCTATCCATCTCAGTCTTAAATATACACAAGGACTCTGCCCCCACAGCTCTCTCTGAGGCAAGGAGTTCCAAAGACTCACAACCCTCTGAGAGAAGAAATTTCTCCTCATCTGTATGTGAAATTGGTGGCCCTTTATTCCGAGACTGTGCCCTCTGGTGCTGGACTCTCCCATGGGGGAAGCATCCTCTCAGCATTTACGCTGTCAACCTCCTTAAGATCCGGAGATGCCGGGGTTGGACTGGGGTGGACAAAGTTAAAAATCACACCATACCAGGTTATAGTCCAACAGGTTTCATTGGAAGCACTAGCTTTCGGAGCGACGCTCCTTCATCAGGTGATAGTGGAGCTCCTTAAGAATTCTTTCTGTTTCAATGGGATCATCTCCCATTGTTCTAAACTCCAGTGAGGAGAGTTTCAACCTGTTTAGCCTTTGCTCATAAGGACAATCCCCCCCATATCTGGGACATCCTTATGAACCTGCTCTGAACTGCCTCCAAAGAAATTATATTTTTCCTTAAATAAAGGAACCAAACTGCTCTCAGCACTCCAGATGTGGTCTCACCAGCACCGTGTACAGTTGCAGTAAGATTTCCTTACTCTTATACTCCAACCCCCTTGAAATAAGGGCCAGCATTCCATTAGCCTTCCTGATTAACCTGCTGCCCCTGTTTTCTGTGTTTTGCACACAAATACCAGCAAGTCCTTTTGTGTTGCAGCTTTCTGCAGCATTTTTCCATTTATATCGCATCCTGTTCTTTTATCCCCCGTTCCAAATTGAATAACTTCAGATTTTTCCTTCCTTTATGATTGACTCCAGCAATTTCCTCACGATAGAAGTGTAACTAACTGGTCTTTAAGCCTCTGATGAGCTGGGAGTGACAGGCAAACATCATGTGGGTGTAACAGTCAGACCGCCCATGATTTGGGGGTAGCAGTCAGATGTTGCCTGTAAGTAGAGCATAACTGCCAGACTCCCTGACACTTGAGAATGATGGTCAAATTTCCTGTAAGTCGGAACAGACAGTCAGTCCTCCTATAAGTTGGGGAGTGACAAACAGACTCTTTCTAAGTTGGCGCAATTGAGGACTGCAGATGCTGGAGATCAGAGTCAAGATTAGAGTGGTGCTGGAAAAACACACAGTCAGGCAGCATCCGAGGAGCAGGAAAATCAGCGTTTCGGGCAAAAGACCTTTTCCTGATGAAGGACTTTTGCCCGAAATGTCGATTTTCCTGCTCCTCGGATGCTGCTTGACCTGCTGTGCTTTTCCAGCATAACTCTAATTTCCCTTTAAGTTGGCACTGACAGTCAGACCTCATGTTGGGAGTGTGACCTGACATCAGCTAAAGTAGCAGTCAGACCTTTATAACCCTGGAGTAACATTTAGTCTTCCACCTGAGTTGGGAATGATGGTGAGACCTATGAGGAGAAGGGTACTCCAGGGTACGCAGAAAGAACAGTCAGACCCTTGTGAGACACAACAAGATCTCCTCTAACCTGGGAGTGACACACTGTCCTCCTGTAACCTGGGAGGGACAGTCTGTCCTACTGTAACCTGTGAGCGACAGTCTGTCCTCCGGTAACCTGGGAGTGACAGTCTGTCCTCCTGTAACCTGGGAGTGCCAGTCAGTCCACCAGTAACCTGGGAGTGACGGTCTGTCCTCCTGTAACCTGGGAGTGACTGTCTGTCCTCCTGTAAGCTGGGAGTGACAGTCTGTCCTCCTGTAACCTGGGAGCGAATGTGTGTCCTCCTGTAACCTCGGAGTGACAGTCTGTCCTCCTGTAACCTGGGAGTGACTGTCAGTCCTCCTGTATCCTGGAAGAGACAGTCTGTCCTCCTGTAACCAGGGAGTGACTGTCAGTCCTCCTGCAACCTGGGAGCAACAGTGTCTCCTCCTGCAACCTGGGAGTGACAGACAGTCCTCCTGTAACCTGTCCACCTGTAACCTGGGAGTGACAGTCTGTCCTTCTGTAACCTGGGAGTGACAGTCTGTCCTCCTGTAACATGGGCGTGAGAGTCAATCTTTCTGTAATCTGGGAGTAACAGTCAGCCCTCTGCAACCTGGAGGTGACAGTCTGCCCTCCTGTAACCTGGGAGTGACAGTCTGTCCTCCTGTAACCTGGTAATGACAGTCTGTCCTCCTGCAACCTGGGAGTGACTGTCTGTCCTCCTGTAACCTGGGAGTGACAGTCTGTCCTCCTGTAACCTGGGAGCGACAGTCTGTCCTCCTGCAACCTGGGAGTGACAGTCTGTTCTCCTGTAAGCTGGGAGTGACAGTCTGTCCTCCTGTAACCAGGGAGTGAAAGTCTGTCCTCCTGTAACCTGGGAGCGACAGTCTGTCCTCCTGCAACCTGGGAGTGACAGTCAATCCTCCTGCAACCTGGGAGCGAAAGTCTGCCCTCCTGTAACCTGGTAATGACAGTCTGTCCTCCTGCAACCTGGGAGTGACTGTCTGCCCTCCATTAACCTGGGTGCGACAGTCTGTCCTCCTGTAACCTGGGAGCGACAGTCTGTACTCCTGTAACTTGGGAGTGACAGTCAATCCTCCTGCAACCTGGGAGTGACAGTCTGTCCTCCTGTAACCTGGGAGTGACAGTCAGTCCGCCTGTAACCTGGGAGTGACAGTCAGTCCACGTGTAACATGGGAGTGACAGTCTGTCCTCCTATAACCTGGGAGTGACAGTCAGTCCTCCTGCAACCTGGAAGTGACAGTCTGCCCTCCTGTAACCTGGGAGTGACAGTCAATCCTCCTGCAACCTGGGAGCGAAAGTCTGCCCTCCTGTAACCTGGTAATGACAGTCTGTCCTCCTGCAACCTGGGAGTGACAGTCAATCCTCCTGCAACCTGGGAGCGAAAGTCTGCCCTCCTGTAACCTGGTAATGACAGTCTGTCCTCCTGCAACCTGGGAGTGACAGTCAATCCTCCTGCAACCTGGGAGCGAAAGTCTGCCCTCCTGTAACCTGGTAATGACAGTCTGTCCTCCTGCAACCTGGGAGTGACAGTCAATCCTCCTGCAACCTGGGAGCGAAAGTCTGCCCTCCTGTAACCTGGTAATGACAGTCTGTCCTCCTGCAACCTGGGAGTGACAGTCAATCCTCCTGCAACCTGGGAGCGAAAGTCTGCCCTCCTGTAACCTGGTAATGACAGTCTGTCCTCCTGCAACCTGGGAGTGACAGTCAATCCTCCTGCAACCTGGGAGCGAAAGTCTGCCCTCCTGTAACCTGGTAATGACAGTCTGTCCTCCTGCAACCTGGGAGTGAC
>NC_057735.1:53190407-53208505 GCF_004010195.1 Chiloscyllium plagiosum
GACAGTCTGTCCTTCTGTAACCTGGGAGCGACAGTCTGTATCCTGTAACTTGGGTGCGACAGTCTGTCCTTCTGTAACCTGGGAGCGACAGTTTGTCCTCCTGTAACATGGGCGTGAGAGTCAATCTTTCTGTAATCTGGGAGTAACAGTCAGCCCTCTGCAACCTGGAAGTGACAGTCTGCCCTCCTGTAACCTGGGAGTGACAGTCTGTCCTCCTGTAACCTGGTAATGACAGTCTGTCCTCCTGCAACCTGGGAGTGACTGTCTGCCCTCCTGTAACCTGGGAGTGACCATCTGTCCTCCTGCAACCTGGGAGTGACAGTCTGTCCTCCTGTAACCTGGGAATGACAGTCTGTCCTCCTGTAACCTGGGAGCGACAGTCTGTCCTCCTGCAACCTGGGAGTGACAGTTTGTTCTCCTGTAAGCTTGGAGTGACAGTCTGTCCTCCTGTAACCTGGGAGTGAAAGTCTGTCCTCCTGTAACCTGGGAGTGACAGTCTGTCCTCCTGTATCCTGGGAGAGACAGTCTGTCCTCCTGTAACCTGGGAGTGACTGTCTGTCCTCCTGTAACCTGGGAGTGACAGTCAATCCTCCTGCAACCTGGGAGCGACAGTCTGCCCTCCTGTAACCTGGGAATGACAGACAATCCTCCTGCAACCTGGGAGTGACAGTCTGTTCTTCTGTAACCTGGGAGTGACAGTCTGCCCTCCTGTAACCTGGGAGTGACAGTCTGTACTCCTGTAACCTGGGAGTGACAGTCTGTCCCCCTGCAACCTGGGAGTGACAGTCAGTACTCCTGTAACCTGGGAGTGACTGTCAGTCCTCCTGTAACCTGGGAGTGACAGTCTGTCCTCCTGTAACCTGGCAGTGACAGTCAGACCTCTTGTAACCTGGGAGTGACAGTCAGTCCTCCTGTAACCTGGGCATGAGAGTCAATGTTCCTCTAACCTGGAAGTGACAGTCTGCCCTCCTGTAACCTGGGAGTAACAGTCTATCCTCCTGTAACCTGGGAGTGACAGTCTGCCCTCCTGTAACCTGGGTGCGACAGTCTGTCCTTCTGTATCCTGGGAGTGACAGTCTGTCCTCCTGTAACCTGGGAGTGACAGTCTGGCCTCCTGTAACCTGAGAGTGACAGTCAGGCCTCCTGTAACCTGGGAGTGACAGTCTGGCCTCCTGTAACCTGGGAGTGACAGTCTGTCCTCCTGTAACCTGGCAGTGACAGTCAGACCTCTTGTAACCTGGGAGTGACAGTCTGGCCTCCTGCAACCTGGGAGTGACAGTCTGCCCTCCTGCAACCTGGGAGGGACAGTCAGTCCTCCTGTAACCTGGGAGTGACAGTCAGTCCTCCTGTAACCTAGGAGCGACAGTGTCTCATCCTGTAACCTGGGAGTCACAGTCCGTCCTCCTGCAATCTGGGAGTGACAGACTGTCCTCCTGTAAAGTCAAAGTGACAATCACCCCTCCTATGAGTTAGGATTAACAGTCAGACCTCTCATGTGTTGAAAGTGCATGTAAGGCCTATCATGAGCTGGGAGTGCTGGTGACACATCCCGTTCGTTGGTATTGAGACCTCGGAATGGCAATCAGTCTTCCCACCGGTTGTGAAGCAAGTTAGACCAAGGAGAGCCAGTGGACATGATCTATTTGGATACCCAGCCGGTCTTTAACAACGGACAAGAAACGGGCATGGATAGAGGACTGGCTGTCTGGCAGAAGGCGGAGAGTCGGGATAAAGGGTTCCTTCCCATGATTGCAGCCAATGACTCGTTCAAAGACGCTTTTTTAAACTCTGCTTTAATCTCTCCGCTAACAACGAGGCGAATTAATTTATCAAGAACTGTTCATTCCAGTTGCAGTAGCTGGCCCTGATGTCTGTGTCAAGCCCCTGTCTGCAGCCACAGACTGTCCCTGCCGTTCACTGTATCTGCAGCAAGTCCACAATAGCTGTGAATATTCATGCATTGGCTGTGCGAGGTCCGAGGGTGCAGAGCCCTCATCACCCTGAGAGCTGGGGTGACCGAGCATTCAAATAGAGTATGACATTTATCTGGTTTTAATTACGCCTGCCTGAAGGCCCGACAAAGAATTTAATAGTAAGATCTCTTTACTGATGATGACAATATAAAATCTTAAAAGAACGATCACTCATTGGGGTTGGAGGTGGGGGCGGGGACACAAACCCTGACATCGCACATTTATCACTAAAGCAGGCAGGACAAATTTAGACAACGAGGTAAAAACAATGACTGCAGATGCTGGAAACCAGATTCTGGATCAGTGGTGCTGGAAGAGCACAGCAGTTCGGGCAGCATCCGAGGAGCAGGGAAATCGGATGCTGCCTGAATTGCTGTGCTCTTCCAGCACCACTGATCCAGAATCCCAAATTTACACAGTGCCTCCTTCACCACCTCAGAGCCACTGACCTCGTCCAACAAAGACACGCCGAAAGATCCGCATGGGGTTAGCACGATCCGCCACAGTTACACCTTCCTGAGGATGGACAGCAAGAAATCCGTCTGAGCCCGTCAGCAAACCCGAGAAGTCCCCCCCACCCCCCCCAGCAAACTTCCTGCCAGATTTCACCTTAACACTGTTCCCTCTAGCCCCGTGCCGCCCCCCGACCCGTGCACAGACTCTCTGTCTCACTCTGTGCCCCCTCCAGCTCTCCCCCTTCCCCGGACACTCACTGTCCGGCTCCGAATCCACTTCTGTTCAGCCGGAGACTGCGCTCTCTCTCTCTCTCTCTCCTTCACTTTCACTTTCATTTCCCAGAGATGAGCGAATCCGTGCGAAACTGCCAACTGCCAAGAAGAGGAGTTGAAAATCCCCGACGCCAGGTTTATTTGCAAGCACCAGGTTTCGGTTCGCTCCTCCTTCAGCAGGTAACTAGTGGGGCAGGATCATAGGACAGAATTTATAGTAAAAAATCAGTGTCACACAACTGATGCGATTTGTTGAACAAATCTGGATTGCTTTTAGGGCTTTAATCACTTAGAATGGGGATGTAAGTTTTGATTAACATGTAAATCCCAGAACTTCTTTCAAGTCACAGTCCTGAGATAACAAGGTTTTATAAAGAAAAAGGGACATCTCTGTTCAGGCATTATTGTGGGATTTATATGTTAGTCAAACTGCATCCCCATTCTAAGTGATTAAAAACCTAATCTCGATCGAGGCTTGTTCAATACATCACATCAATTCTGTGACACTTTGATCTTTTACTATAAATTCTGTCCTATGTATCCTGCCCCACCTGATGAAGGAGCGTCGCTCCGAAAGCTAGTGCTTCCAATTAAACCTGTTGGACTATAACCTGGTTAGATTAGATTAGATTACATTGTGGAAACAGGCCCTTCGGCCCAACAAGTCCACACCGACCCGCCGAAGCACAACCAACCCATACCCCTACATTTACCCCTTTCCTAACACTACGGACAGTTTAGCATGGCCAATTCACCTGACCTGCACATCTTTGGACTGTGGGAGGAAACCGGAGCACCCGGAGGAAACCCACGCAGACACGGGGAGAACATGCAAACTCCACACAGTCAGTCGCCTGAGGCGGGAATTGAACCCGGGTCTCTGGTGCTGTGAGGCAGCAGTGCTAACCACTGTGCCACCGTGCCGCCCAAATCCAGACTAATACGTGGCCAGGATTTGGATGTGTGCATCTTGACTAGTAAACCTCTATAACTCCTGAGTGTTGTGGGCATCACTGAGACCGCAAGCCTCTCCACATCTGGGGAAATTCACAGTTCATTTTCCAACAATGCATGAATTTCAGTAGAAATAATATGGTTCTTTTAAAAAAAATTGATGCATCAATAGTTAGAGTCTCACATTCAAAATAAAGGCCCAGTAGGAAACTAACAAAGGAGTATATCAAGACCACCGTGGATTGATATTTATGCTGGGCTGTAAATATCATTTTAGAGAGGGTGGCAGAGAGGGAGGAGGAGAGAGAGTGAGGGGAAAGACAGTGGGAGGGGAGTGAGAGGGGAATGGATGAGGCAGAGGAGGAGGGTGGGAGAGTGCATGAGCGGTTGAGGAGGGAGGGGGAAACAGGGGAGAGAGGGAGGGGTTGGGTGATAGAGAGGGAAGAGAAGTGGAGGGTGGTGAGAGAGGAAATAGAGGGGATGGGTTGAAGAGGGGGAGAGAAAGTGAACAGGGGAAGAGAGAGGCAGGGGATGGGGACGCAGGGAGAAATGACAAGTACCTGCCACCTAACCTGACAGTTTTAGTGTGTGCCTATTTTCGGAAGAAATTACATCAAAAACCCAGGCAAGTGACTGAGGTGTCAGTGAGGGAGCACTTTGGGGCCAGCAACCATAATTCTATTAGTTTTTAAATTGTGATGGAAAAGGATAGACTGGATCTAAAAGTTGAAGTTTTAAATTGGAGGAAGGCTAATCTTGACAGTATTAGGCAAGAACTTTCAAACGTTGACTGGGGACAGATGTTTGCAGGTAAAGGGACGGCTGGAAAATGTGAAGCCTTCAGAAATGAGATACTGACAGTATGTTCCTGTTAGGGTGAAAGGCAAGGCTGGTAGATGTAGGGAACGCTAGATAACTAAAGAAATTGAAGTATTGGTCAAGAAAAAGAAGGAAGCATATCTCAGGTTTGGACAGCAGAGATCGAATAAATCCTGAAACCAGTATAAAGGCAGTAGGAGTATACTCAATAGGGAAATCAGGAAGGCAAAAAGGGGACATGAGATAGCTTTAGAAAATAGGGTTAAGGAGAATCTAAAGGGTTTTCATAAATACATTAAGGACAAAATGGTGACTAGAGAGAGAATAGGGACCCTCAAAAGTCCTGAAGAAGGGCTAATGCCCGAAACGTCGATTCTCCTGTTCCACAGATGCTGCCTGACCTGCTGCGTTTTTCCAGCAACACATTTCCAACCCTCAAAAATCAGCAAGGTGTGGAACCACAGGAGATGGGGAGATACTAAACGAATATTTTGCATCAGTGCTTACTGTGGAAAAGGACAAGGAAGATATAGAATGTGGAAAAATTTATGGTGACATCTTGAAAAATGTTCATGTTACGAAGGAGGGTGTGCTGGATGTTTTAAAATGCATAAAGGGAGATAAATCCCAAGAACCTGATCAGGTGTACCCGAGAACTCTGTGGGAAGCTAGGGAAGTGATTGCTGGGCCTCTTGCTGAGATATTTGTATCATCGATACTCACTGGTGAGGTGCTGGAAGACTGGAGGTTGGCTAACATAGTGCAGCTATTTAAGAAAGGTGGTAAGGACAAGTCAGGGAACTATAGACTGGTGAGCCTGGTGGTGGGCAAGTTGTTGGAGGGAATCCTGAGGGACAGGATGTACATGTATTTGGAAAGGCAAGGACTGATTAGGGATAGTCAACAAAGGCAGATGGATTACAGTCAGGGGCCGGAAAGGGAACCGACAGTGCAGGGATCCCCTGTGGCTGTTCCACTTACCAGAGGTAAGCCAAGGGAACAGGTTTCTGGCGAGAAAGTGAGGTCTGCAGATGCTGGAGATCAAAGTTGAAACTTTATGGCCCTCCTTCCTGAAGAAGGGCCTGTGCCCGAAACGTCGAATCTCCTGTTCCCTGGATGCTGCCTGACCTGCTGTGCTGTTCCAGCAATAAAGTTTCAACAGGTTTCTGGCACAGAGGGATAGACAGGAGGTTCTGTGGGAATGAGAGAGACTCATGGTTGGTGTGTTACCTCCCAGGTACCAGGGTTCGTGATGTTTTGGATCTTGTTTTGGGGATCCTTGAGGGGGAGGGGGAGCAGCCCCAAGTCGTAGTCCACATCGGCACAGTAACATAGGGTGGAAAAGGGATGGGGATTTAAGGCAGAAATTCAGGGAATTAGGATGGAAGGTTAGTGCTAAAACAGAGTTGTTATCTCTGGTTTGTTACCCATGCCACGTGCTAGCGAGGTGAGGAATAGGGAGAGAGAGGAGTTGGATATGTGACTACAGAGATGGTGCAGAAAGGAGGGTTTCAGATACCTGGATAATTGGGGCTCATTCTGGGGCAGGTGGGACCTCTACGAGCAGGATGACCTACACCTGAACCAGAGGAGTACCAATATCCTGAGGAGGAAATTCGCTAATGCCCTTCGGGAGGGTTTAGACTAATTCAGCAGAGGGATGGGAACCTAAATTGTAGCTCCACTGTCCAGGAGGTTGAGACTAGTGAGGTCAGAAATACAGTGCAGCACGGTGGCTCAGCAGTTAGCACTGCTGCTTCACAGCACCAGAGACCCGGGTTCGATTCCTGCCTCAGGCCACTGTCTGTGTGGAGTTTGCACATTCTCCCTGTGTCTGCATGGGTTTCCTCCCACAGACCAAAGATGTGCAGGTAGGTGAATTGGCCAAGCTAAATTGCCCATAGTGTTTGATGCATTAGTCAGGGATAGGGAAATGGGTCTGGGTGGGTTACTCTTCGGAGGTTCAGTGTGGACCTGTTTGGCCGAAGGGTCTGTGCCCATACTATAGGTAATCTAATCTATAGTTTCAAGGTTGCAAGAGTTCACCGGCAAGCTGGAAGGAGGTTTGAAGTTTGTCTACCTCAACGCCAGGAGCATCTGGAATAAGGTGGGTGAACTTGCAGCATGGGTTGGTACCTGGGACTTTGATGTTATGGCCATTTTGGAGACATTGATAGTGCAGGGACAGGAATGGTTGCTGTGGGTTCCGGTATCAAGATGTTTCAGTAAAAACAGGGAAGATGGTAAAAGAGGGGCCGGTGTGGCATTGTTATTATGGTGGCAGGAAGGATATTTGAGGACTCGTCCATTGAGGTAGTATGAGCTGAGGTTAGAAACAGGAAAGGAGAGGTCACCCTGTTGGGAGTTTTCTATACGGCGCAACATCGAGGGCCCAAGGGCCTGTACTGCGCTGTATTCTTCTATGTTCTATGTTCTATTGACTGGAAATGCAACAGCTCAAGTACTTTAGATGGGTCAGTTTTTGTCCAATGTGTACAGGAGGGTTTCCTGACACAGTATGTAGACAGGCCAACGAGGGGTGAGGCCACAATGGATTTGGTACTGAGTAATGAACCAGACCAGGTGTTAGATTTAGAGGTAGGTGAGCACTTTGGTGATAGTGACTGCAATTTGGTTATGTTTGCATTAGTGATGCAAAAGGATAGGTAAATACGATAGGGCAAGAGTTACAGCTGGGGCAAAGAGAATTATGATGTGATTAAGTAAGATTTAGGATGCATAGGATGGGGAAGAAAATTGCAAGGAATAGGCACAATTGAAATGTGGAGGTTATTCAAGGAACAGCTACTGCGTGTCCTTGATAAGTATGTACCTGCCAGGCAGGGAGGAAGTTGTAGAGAGAGCCGTATAGCCGTAGAGGGAGCCATTGTTTACTAAAGAAGTTGAATCTCTTGTCAGGAGGAAGAGGAAGGCTTATGATAGGATGAGACATGTAGGCTCAGTTAGGTTGCTTGAGAGTTACAAGTTAGCCAGGAAACACCTAAAGAGAGAGCTAAGAAGTGCCAGGAGGGGACATGAGAAGTTGTTGGCGGATAGGATCAAGGAAAACCCTAAAGCTTTCTATAGGTATATCAGGAATAAAGGAATGACTAGAGTAAGATTAGGGCCAATCAAACATCGTAGTGGGAAGTTGTACATGGAGTCTGAGGAGATAGGAGAACTACTTCATGAATATTTTTCCTCAGTATTCACATTGGAAAAAAACAATGTTGTTGAGGAGAATACTGAGATACAGAGTACTCGACTAGATGGGATTGATGCTCACAAGGAGGAGGTGTTAGCAATTCTGGAAAGTGTGAAAATAGATAAGTCCCCTGGGCTACATGGGATTTATCCTCGGCTAAACCAGCATTGCTAATTGGTTTTCACTCAGGAAAAAGAGAATATTGTAGAGGAGAAGAATGAGGTACGAGATATTAGACTAGAAAGGTTCGAGGTTAGTTATGAGCAGGTGTTATCAATTCTACAAGGAGTGAAAGTAAACAAGTCCCCTGGGCCGGATGGGATTTATCCGAGGATTCTCTGGGAAGCTAGGGAGGAGATAGCAGAGCCTTTGGCTTTGATATTTGAGTCATCACTGTCTAAAAGGTTTAGTACCAGAGGACTGCAGGATTGCAAATGTTGTGCCCTTGTTCAAGAAGGGCAGTAGAGATGACCCAGGTAATTATAGACCAGTGAGCCTTACTTCTGTTGTAGGAAAAGTTTTGGAAAGGATTTTAAGAGATGAGATTTATAATCATCTAGCAAGCAACAATTTGATTGCAGATAGTCAACATGGTTTCATCAAGGGCAGGTCGTGTCTCTCAAACCTCATTGACCTTTTTAAGAAGGTGACCAAGCATGTAGATGAAGGTAGGGCAGTTGACGTGGTATACATGGACTTCACTAAAGCCTTTGATAAGGTTCCACATGATAGGCTGATGGAGAAAATGCAGAGGCATGGAATTGAGGGTGTTTTAGCAGTTTGGATTAGAAACTGGCTTTCTGGAAGAAGGCAGAGAGTGGTGGAAGAAGGCAGAGAGTGGTGGTTGATGGAAAATATTCAGTCTGGAGTCCAGTTACTAGTGGTGTGCCACAAGGATCTGTTTTGGGACCACTACTGTTTGTCATTTTTATAAATGACTTAGACGCAGGACTCGGTGGATGGATTAGTAAATTTGCAGCCGTCACTAAAGTCAGTGGAGTAGTGGACAGTTTGGAAGAATGTTAGAGGGGGACTTGGATAAACTGCAGAATTGAGCTGAGAGGTGGCAAATGGAGTTCAATGCAGCTAAATGTGAGGTGATTCACTTTGGGAAGAATAACAGGAAGACAGAGTACAGGGTCACTGGAAAGATTCTTGGTAGTGTGGATGTGCAGAAGGATTTTGGAGTCCATGTGCATAGATCCCAGGTGGATAGTGCTGTGAAGAAGGCATACGGTGTGTTAGGTTTCATTGGTAGAGGAATTGAGTTTTGGAACCGCAATATCATGCTGCAACTATACAAAACATGATGTGGCCACACTTGGAATATTGTGTACAGTTCTGGTCACCATATTTTGGGAAGGATGTGGAAGCATTGGAAAAGGCGGAGAGAAGATTTACCGGGATGTTGCCTGGTCTGGAGGGAAGGTTTTATGAGGAAGAGACTTGGGTCTGTTCTCATTGGAAAGAAGAAGGCTAAGAGGGCATTTGATAGAGACATACAAGATGATCAGAGGATTAGATAGGGTAGACAGTGAAAGTCTTTTTCCTAGGATGGTGATGTCAGCTTGTACAAGAGGGCATAGCTACAAATTGAGGGGTGATAGATTTAAGACAGATGTCAGAGGCAGGTTCTTTATGCAGAGAGTGGTATGGGCATGGAATGCCCTGCCTGCTAATGTAGTCAACTCAGCCACATTAGGGAGATATAAACAATAACCACATGGATGATGATGGGATAGTGTAGAGGTACGGGCTGAAAATAGTTTACAGGTCGGCACAACATCGAGGGCTGAAGGGCCTGTTCTGCGGTGTATTGTTCTATGTTCTATACGTTCTATATTCTCTGGGAAGCCAGGGAGGAGATTGCAGAGCCTTTGACTTTGATCGTTATGTCACCATTGTCTACAGGAATAGTGCCAGAAAACTGGAGGACAGCAAATGTTGGCCCCTTGTTTAAGGAGGGGAGTAGAGACAACCCTGGTAATTATAGATCAGTGAGCCTTACTTCGGTTGTGGGTAAAGTATTGGAAAAGGTTACAAGAGATAGGATTTATAATCATCTCGAAAGGAATAAGTTGATTAGGGATAGTCAACATGGTTTTGTGAAGGGTAGGTCATGCCTCACAACCTTATTGAGTTCTTTGATATGGTGACCAAACAGGTGGATGAGGGTGAAGTGGTTGATGTGGTGTATATGGATTTCAGTAAGGCGTTCGATAAAGTTCCCCATGATAGGCTATTGCCAATGATGGGTTTATGCCTGAAACGTCGATTCTCCTTCTCCTCGGATGCTGCCTGACCTGCTGTGCTTTTCTAGTACCACACTCTTGATACTGATCTCCAGCATCTGCAGTCCTCCCTTTCTCTCAGTGTAGATGAGTAGAGAGATCCTGGTGTTCATGTACATAGATCCCTGTAAGTTGCCACTCAGGTTGATAAGGTTTTTAAGAAGCTATGCAATGTGTGAGTTTTTACTGGTAGAGGGATTGAGTTTCAGAGCCACAAGGTCATGTACAAAACTCTGGTGCGGCCGCATTTGGAATATTGCGTATAGTTCTGGTCACTGCATTATCAGAAGGATGTGGATGTTCTGGAAAGGGTTCAGAGGTGATTTGGGGCAGCACGGTGGCTCAGTGGTTAGCACTGTTGCCTCACAGCGCCAGGGACCCAGTTCGATTCACACCTCGGGCGACTGTCTGTGTGGAGTTTGCACATTCTCCCCGTGATGTTTTTAGATTACTTACAGTGTGGAAACGGGCCCTTCGGCCAACAAGTCCATACTGACCCGCCCAGACCCATTCCCCTATATTTACTGCTGCACGTAACACTACGGGCAATTTAGCATGGCCAATTCACCTCACCTGCACATCTTTGTGACTGTGGGAGGAAACAGGAGCACCCGGAGAAAACCCATGCAGACACGGGGAGAATGTGCAAACTCCACACAGTCAGTCGCCTGAGGCGGGAGTTGAACCCGGGTCTCTGGCGCTGTGAGGCAGCAGTGCTAACCACCGTGCCACCGTGCTGTCATGCTGTGTCTGCGTGGGTTTCCTCCGGGTGCTCCAGGTTCCTCCCACAGTCCAAAGATGTGCAGGTCAGGTGAATTGGTCATGGTAAATTGCCCGTAGTGTTAGGTGCATTAGTCAGAGGGAAATGAGTCTGGGTGGGTTACTGTTCAGAGGGTCAGTGTGGACCTGTTGGGTTGAAGGGCCTGTTTCCACACTGTAGGGAATCTAATCTACTGGGATGGAGGGAAGGTCTTATGAGAAAAGGCTGAGAGACTTGAGGCTGTTTTCATTAGAGAGAAGAGGTTGAGAGGTGACTTAATAGAGACATATAAGATAATCAGAGGGTTAGATAGGGTGGACAGGGAGAGCCTTTTTCCTCAGATGGTGATGGCTAGCATGAGGGGACATAGCTTTAAATTGAGGGGTGATAGGTATAGGACAGATGTCAGAGGTAGTTTCTTTACTCAGAGAGTAGTAGGGGCGCGGAATGCACTGCCTGCAACAGTAGTAGACTCGGCAACTTTTAAGGGATTTAAATGGCCATTGGATAGATGTATTTGGTTGAGAATGAAATAGGGTTGGATAGATAGGCTTCAGATTGGTTTCACGGGTCGGTGTAACATCGAGGGACAAAGGGCCTGTACTACACTGTAATGTTCTGTGTTCTGTGTTCAACATGGCTTAATGCATGGGAATACATGTATCATTAACTTGATTGAGTTTTTTGATGAAGTAACGAAGAGGATTGATGAGTGTAAAGTGGTGGATTTATTTATATGGATTTCAGTAAGGCATTCGACAAGATTCCTCATGGTAGACTGATGAGCAAGATTAGATCACATGGTATATAGGGAGAACTTGCCATTTGGATACAGAACTGGCTTGCAGATTGAAAGCAGGGTGGTGGAGAGTGGCTTTTTGAACTGGAAGCCTGTGACCAGGGGTGTGCCACAAGATTCGGTGCTGGGTCCACTGCTTTTTGTCATTTATATAAATGTGAACATAGGAGGTATAGTTAGTAAGTTTGCAGATGACACCAAAATTGGAGGAGTAATGGACAGCAAAGAAGGTTACCTCAAGAGTACAACAGAATCTTGATCAGATGGGCCAATGGGCTGAGGAGTGGTAGATGAAGGTTAATTTAGATAAATGTGAGGTGCTGCATTTTGGAATGGCAAATCAGGGTAGGACTTATACACTTAATGGTAAGGTCCTAGGGAGTGTTGTTGAACAAAAAGACCTTGGAGAGCAGGTTCATAGCTCCTTGAAAGTGGAGTCATAGTAAATAGGATAGAGAAGAAGGCGTTTTGTATGCTTTCCTTTATTGGTCAGAGTATTGAGTACAGGAGTTGGGAGGTCATGTTGCGGCTGTACAGGACACTAATTAGGCCACTGTTGGAATATTGTGTGCTCTTCTGGTTTCCCTCCTATAGGAAGGATGTTGTGAAACTTGAAAGGGTTCAGAAATGACTTACAAAGATGTTGCCAGGGTTGGAGGATTTGAGCTATTAGGAGAGGCTGAACAGGCTGGGGCTGTTTTTTTCTGAAGCGTTGGAGACTGAGGTGACCTTATAGAGGTTTATAAAATCATAAGGGACATGGATAGGGTAAATAGGCAAGGTCTTTTCCCTGGAGTGGGGGAGTCCAGAACTAGAGGGCATAGGTTTAGGGTGAGAGGGGAAAGATATAAAAAGGGCCTAAAGGACAACATTTTCACGCAGAGGGTGGTGCGTGTGTGGAATGAGCTCCCAGAGGAAGTGGTGGAGGCTGGTACAATTGCAACATTTAAGAGGCATCTGGATGGAAGACTTTAGAGGGATAAGGGCCAAATGCTGGCAAATGGGATTTGATTAATTTAGTGTATCTAGTCAGCATGGACAAGTTGAGCGGAAGGGTTGTTTTCATAGGTATGATTCTATGACTCGAAACAGCGCATTAAGTTCTGAGATCCCAAAGTTGAATTGTTTTAGATCCATCTGACTTAATGTCTGAACCACTGAAGGTGGCTACTAATTCTATATTCCACCCCAATCTTACCACTAACACATTTTTCAAATTCTGCAATGCCACTCGATAAGAACATATAGAACATAGAATATAGAACATACAATATAGAACATAGAACATTACAGCGCAGTACAGGCCCTTCGACCCTCAATGGAACATATAGAACATAGAATATAGAACATAGAACATTACAGCACAGTACAGGCCCTTCGACCCTCAATGTTTCACCGCCCTGTCATACTAATCTGAAGCCCATCCCACCTACACTATTCCATGTACGTCCATATGCCTATCCAATGACGACTTAAATGCACTTAAACTTGGCAAACCTACTACCGTTGCAGGCAAAGTATTCCATACCCTTACTATTCTCTGAGTAAAGAAACTACCTCTGACATCTGTCTTATACCTATCTCCCCTCACTTTAAAGTTGTGTCCCCTCGTGTTTGCCGTCCCCATACATGGAAAAAGGCTCTCCGTGTCCACCCTATCTAACCCTCTGATTATCTGATATGTCTCTATTAAGTCACCTCTCAACCTTCTTCTCTCTAACGAGAACAGCCTCAAGGCCCTCAGCCTTTCCTCATAAGACATTCCTTCCATACCAGGCAACATCCTAGTAAATCTACTCTGCACCCTTTCCAAAGCTCCCACATCCTTCTTACAATGCGGTGACCAGAACTGTACACAATACCCCAAGTGTGGCCATACCAGAGCTTTGTACAGCTGCGGCCAAAACACTGTGTGCCTTCTTAACAACCCTGTCAATCTGGGTGGCAACTTTCAGGGATCTGTTACATGGACACCGAGATCTCTCTGCTCATCTGCACTCCCAAGAGTCTTACCATTAGCCCATACTTTGCATTCTGATTACTCCGTCCGAAGTGTATCACCTCACACTTGTTCACGTTAAACTCCATTTGCCACCTCTCAGCCCAGCTCTGCATCCTATCTATGTCTCTCTGCAACCTGAAATCCATATACACCACATCAGCCGGTTTACTCTCATCTACCTGTTTGGTCACTTTGTCAAAAAACTCAATAAGATTCGTTAGGCATGACCTACCCTTCACAAAACTATGCTGACTGTCCCTGATCAGATTATTCTTTTTGAGATGGTTATAAATCCTCTCTCTTATAACCTTTTCCAACACTTTACCAACAACTGAAATGAGACTCACTGGTCTGTAATTACCAGGGTTGTCTCTACTACCCTTTTTGAACAAGGGAACCACATCTGCTATCCTCCAGTCCTCAGGCACTATTCCTGTAGACCATGATGATTTGAAGATCAATGCCAAAGGCTCGGCAATCTCTTCTCTTGCTTCCCAGAGTATCCCAGGATAGATTCCATCCGGCCCAGGGGACTTGTCTATTTTCACACCCTGCAGTATTTCTAATACCTCTTTCCTTGTGAACCTCAATCTCTTCTAGTCTAAATGCAAGTATCTCTGTATCTTCCTCGCCAACATTTTCATTTTCTATAGTGAACACTGTCGAAAAGTATTTATTTAGTGCTTCCCCTATCTCCTCTGACTCCACAAACACTATTATCCTTGATTGAAATCCTCAACATGCATCATGAAGAAATCTGAAAATTCCACATATGGGTCATCCTCAATTTATGAACATCTGACTTATGAAAGCTCGTATTTATGAATGCAATCTTGTTCAGGGGTTTAATTTTAAAGACCTAATACACAAACATTTCCTGTATATACAAATGGCAGCTTCCCATTGTCCTGCATTGTGTTCCGACTTGTGTACAAATCAATTTGTGAAGAGACTCCAGAACAGAACCCATTCACAAGCCAGAGACTGTCTGTACTTGTGAAGTATAGTGAGAGAGGGACTGGACTGGCAGCTTAATGTTCTGTGATTTAGATGCTTCAGGCATGATAGAGAGGGATGTAAAAGAATTGAAGAGTTGTGTTACTGACTAAGGAGAATATCACAGCCAAATTGAACGAGGACACCTTGGAGAGTTCATCCAACCAGGCCATATGATAAAGTTCAGGAATAAGAAGTATGAATTCCTTTGATGGGATTGTACTACAGGCTTCCCAACAGCCAGAGGGTGATAGAGGAACAGATATAGACTGTTTCTGCTGATTATAGAACAATGTGAAGGCAACAGGGCTATTGTGGTGGTTAATTTTAACTTCCCCTCCATTGACTGGGACCTGTTTAGTGCCAGTGGCTTGGATGGAGGGAATTTGCTCGCTGCATCCAGGAGGCTTCTTTGACACAATTTGTAAATAGTCCAACCAGGGAAGGGGCCATAATACTGATCCAGAATTAGGGAATAAGCCCGACTGGGTGATCGAAGTTACAGCATTTCAGAAACAATGACCATAATTCTGTAAGGTTTATGTTACCTATGGTAAGAGTATTCCGCTAAATTGGGAGAAGGATAATTACCACAATATTGGGAGAAAGTGAGGACTGCTGGAGATCAGAGCTGAAAATGTGTTGCTGGAAAAACGCAGCAGGTCAGGCAGCATCCAAGGAGCAGGAGAATCGACGTTTCGGGCACGATTCCTGAGGAAGTGCTCATGCCCGAAACGTCGATTCTCCTGCTCCTTGGATGCTGCCTGCCCTGCTGCGCTTTTCCAGCAATACATTTTCAGCTCTTACAGGCAGGAACTGTGGAATGTAGGCTCCTTGGGGGCAAATTAACATCTGGTGTGTTGAAATCTTTCAAAGGCCAATTCATAGGAATTCAGGACCAGCATTTTACCGTGAAAATGAAGGACAAGGATGGCAAGATTCGGGAATCTTGGATGACGATAGAAATTGAGAGTTTGGTAAGGTTTAGGCAACTGAAGACAGACAGAGCACTTGAAGAGCACAAAAATAGCAGCAAAAGGGACCATGAAATTACTTTGGCAAACAGGATTAAGGAAAATTCCATAACATTTTATATATTTAATGAACAAGAAGGTAGCTCGGGAAAGGATAGGACCACTCAAAGATAAAGGACGGAATTTCTGCATGGAGCCAGAGGAATTAGGTGAGATCCTTCATGAATATGGGTGTTTCAAAAAGCTTTCAGGGAGACAAGTCCCCAGGACCTGATGGTATCTATCGCAGAATGCTGAGGACAGCAGGTGAGGAAATTTCTGGGGCCTGGTAAGAAATCATTATATCCTCTTTAGTCACAGAGGACTGGAGAATAGACAATTTTGTTTCATTGTTTAAGAAGAGCAACAGGAATAACCTTGGAAATTATAGGCCAGTCTGACTTACATCAATGGTAGGGAAATTATTGGAGAAGATTTTGAGGGACAGAATTTATTCACATTTGGAAAAATATTAATTTATTAGCAATTGGTAGCGCATGGCTTTGTGCAGGCAAAGTAGTGTTTCACAAATTTGATTGTGTTTTTTGAGGGAAGGATGATTGATGAGGATAGTGTGGGTGGATTCATCTGCATGGACTTAACAACTCATGGCAGGCTGATACAGAGGCTGAGGTCACATGAAATCCATAGTGAACTGGTAAGGTGGATACTGAACTGACTTGGTCACAAAATGATGTTGAGGAGCTGGTGTTGGACTAGGGTGGACAAAGTTAAAAATCACCTAAGTTAGTACTAAGTTAGCCTGCGGATTTTTTTTAGAACAATAAGATGGAGCTATTTTCTGGGTCTGTAGATTGTGGAGAGCAAAGATAGCGTTTAGGAGAGTGATATGCTCTTCCTGTCAGATGTGGGAGTTTAGATGGAGTGTTTCCATGTTACTGATGATTATGTCTGCAGGAAGTGTCTTTGATTGTGAATCCTATCAGATTGCATGGATCTGTTGAAGCGGCAATTAGAGGCTATAAGGAATTTACAGGAGCTAGGGGGCATGATGGATGGCAGTTATAGGAAGGGAGAAAAGTCGCAGATACAACCAGGTAGATGGGTTAACTCCAGGAAAAGTAGGAGAGATAGGCAGGTAGTGTAGGAGTCTCAAACAACTATGCTGTTTTGGAAAATGTAGGGGTGATGGACTCTCAGGGGAGTGTAGCATGAACAGCCATGTTTCTGGTACTGGCCCTAATGTACTGAGGAGTATGTCAGGTTCCAAGCGATTGATTGTGATAATGGACTCTCTACTCAGAAGCACAGACAGACGTTTTTGCGGCCAGCAGTGAGAAATCAGTGAGAATGGTGTGTTGCCTCCCTGGTGCCAGGATCAAGGATATCTCAGAGGGTGAAGAATGTTCTCAAAGGGGAGAGGGACCAGCAGGAGGTCATTGTACACATTGGAACCATAGGAAGGGAAAAGGATAAAATTCTGAAGGAAGAATATAGAAAGTTAGGCAGGAATTTAAAAAGGAGGTCCTCGAGGGTAGTAATATCTGGATCACTCCTGGTGCTACAACCTAATGAGGGTAGGAATAGGAGGATAGAGCAGATGAATGCATGGCTGAGGAACTGGTGCAGGGGAGAAGGATTCACATTTTTGGATTATTGGAATCTCTTCTGGGGTAGAAGTGACCTGTACAAGGGGGATGGATTTTACTTGAATTGGAAGGAACTAATATACTGGCAGGGAAATGTGCTGGAGCGACTCTGGAGAATTTAAACTAGTAAGGTGGGGGGTGGGGTTGGGTAGTGAGGAAAGAGATCAATCTGAGACTGGTGCAGTTGGGAAAAGGAGTGAATCAAATAGTCAGGGCAGGCAGGAACAAAGCAGACAACAAGGTAGGAGTGAAAATTTAAACTGCATTTATTTCAATGCAAGAGGCTTAACAGGGAAGGCAGATGAACTTAGGGCACTGTTAGAAACATTGGACTGGGAAATTATAGCAATGACAGAAATGTGGCTCAGGGATGGACAGGTCTGGTGGCTTAATGTTCAAGTATACAAATGCTACAGGAAGGACAGAAAGGGACGCAAAATAGGAGGGAGAGTGACGTTTTTGATAACATTACGGCTGTACTTAGGGAGGATATTCCTGGGAATACGCTCAGGAAAGTTATTTGTGTGCAACTAAGGAATATGAAAGGGATTAGGATTATGTTATAGACCTTATTAGGATTATGTTATAGACCCCCCCAGTAGTCAGCAGGAAATTGTGAAACAAATTTGTAAGGAGACCTCAGTTATCTGTCAGAATAATAGGGTGGTTATGATAGGGGACTTTAACTTTCCAAACACAGCTGTAGGGAGAGGCTGAATAGGCTGGGGCTGCTTTTCCTGGAGCATTAGAGGCTGAGGGGTGACCTTATCGAGGTTTCTCAAATCATGAGGGGCATGGATAGGGTGAATAGACAAGGTCTTTTCCCTAGGTTGGTGGGATGTCCAGAACTTTTCCCTAGGTTGGCGGCACGGTGGCACAGTGGTTAGCACTGCTGCCTCACAGCGCCTGAGACCCGGGTTCAATTCCCGCCTCAGGCGACTGACTGTG